>NW_009226245.1:0-77185 GCF_000690835.1 Fulmarus glacialis | reverse complement strand
ACCTTAATGATTCTATGATTCTATTTATTGTCAGTTCAGGAAAAGAAACAGAGCCTAAGTATGTGTCTGTGAGAGGGAGAAAGCTGACAATTCGGTGCCTGCTTTCCCTCATGGAAGCCTGACCGCAGGAAGATCGGCAGTAGAACAGCCTAATGGCCGAGGGTACCTACCTCGGGTGTATTATTATTGTCAACTGGTCCATTGAGGTCTGAACGCTGTTGCTTCCTTGGCTGCTCTAAACCATTGCACATCTATAAGAAAAAAGAGAAAGGATTTCAAATCCTTTTGTCTTCTGAAAAGCTTCAAAACAAAGTAGAGATTTCAGTGGAAGTCCATGGTGCAAAGATAGTCAGAAAATTTTCACCAGATTAAATTACATTCAGAAAATTTTAATAAAAATTCATAAAACATTAACATATGAAACTGTATTCAGCATGTTCTCCATTATTTTACAACAGTCATTGGTCATGAAGCTGTTCTGTGTAGTTATTTATATGCAGTTATTTATATGTATTTATATGTAGTTATTTATGTGCAATCAATATTCATTACTGATACTGAAATATCATAACATGATATAATAGTTGGTATTTCCTATTGTAATTTAGCAAATACGAGATTCATACAAAAATGTTGAGCTGTTTAATTATAATAAAAGACCTACTTTGATGTAAATAACAAGACATTTCAATTATCATTAAGTAGCAGTTACGCTACTGATTTAAATTTAAACTAAATTATTTTCTTTCAAGGCAAATTTTTCACATGAAATTAAGTCAAATGCTGACTTTGTTCAGAAACCAAAGTCAGAATTTTTACATGTGTTTATGCTCAGTACTGGACAAAATCAAAATAGTCCTAACGGCCACCTGTGATCTGAAAAACAGAATCCTAGCACTGAATACAGGGTTCTCTGTTCATGGGAGATACCTCATGGCATCTCTTCCTTTTGGGCCACACAAATCTAAAGGATGCTGGCAGCACAGCTTCAGGCTTCTGAAGAAATGTAAAAAGGAAAATATAAAACGTTACACAAGGAAAATACTAAGTCTTTTAAATCATGGAACACTTTCTTTCTTTTAAGTTCCAATATTCTCAGGGGCAGAATTTCTTCTCCAGACTTGACACAAGTCACAGAACACCAGCCCCTGGCACAGGGAGCACCCATGTACCACATGTACCAAGAAAGTGAAGTTTTCATGACTCAGAGTTTCAGTGTTAGAAATCTGGAAAACCAAGGTGATTTCTGGAACAAATTTTTATAGTTTAGGATATTTCACTTTCCTTTTTTCTCAGTTTCCCCATTATACATAAAAAAGAGTGCCTAAATGCCACTGTCATTGTAAGGCTTCACAAATAAGAACTTGTATCAATAATTGTGCAAATGGAAAACACTGAGCCAGTAATATTTCAAAGGGTCAGCCTGACTGTTACATGTGAACATAACTCCTGGTCTTCTGACTTTCAAATGCAATATGTAGCTGTAATCAAAGAAAGTCTGCATGTTCATCTCTAGACAAGTTATTCCCTATAAGTAATATTTAGTCAGCTGAACAAAATGTGGTAATGAAGCAGGCACATTAGAGCTATTAGCTCAGTAATGCTAGTTCTCAGGTAAGACAACATATACAAAGCAAGAATTCACCCAAGTAGTAAGCAGGATTTTAGGGAAGAAAAGACTATCTGACATACACAGAGAGCACCAAGACTTGGGGACCCACTGACTAGTGCGCTGTCTACACGGCTGTAGTAGCTAAGCAGCTTACCATACCCCTGCTTATAAATGCAATTCTGTTTGAGACAAGACAAATCTAATTATACTGCATGGCTAAGCTAACATGGAGCAATATGTGTTGATGTGCAGTGAAATATATTAATGAGGTAAACAAATATCTAGAGGGCTTTAATAAAACAAGCATAATAATCATACATTATTCCCTAAAATAGTAGGATTAGATCAAGTATGCTTTAAGCAGGGAAAATGACATGCCCACAATGAAGATACATTAAATTGTAAACAGTGACAGTAAATTACTAACTAACTCCAGTATGTACAACAGAATGTTAATACTGTTAAAGCTTTGTCAGTTCTGATTACCACACACTTGACTGAACTGAAAATGCACCTGCATATAAAGAAAGAATTGGTCGACTGGTTTAGTAAGCATACCCTACGTGCCATAAACATTATTGAAACATCTCTCTGTCACAAATCTTACATGTTGATGGACTTATTGAGCCCTGGGGACCATAATACCAATCATGCTTTTTGGTAATAGTTGCATATCTAATTTCATATAGTCTTAATATAATATATGACTAAACACTTGGATGAGATTTCGGTTTTGATCTATACACAGCTGTAATTTATGGGAGTTCCTATTTTCAGGATTTTAGGAATACAAGCCTTGCTTGTTTATTGTTTCCTAGTCACATATGTAGTATATATGTTGTCATTGTGTATCGGCTGGGTTCCAAAGAGAAGTCTGTGCAGAATACATGACGAGTTGGGATCAATCACATCACTTCTACAAGGAATATAATAAATGTTTTTTACTTACTATTTGGTGTCTGGCATGAAGGCCAATTTTTTTTCCCCAGTGTTTCGCCTATATGTTTAGGAGCCCCAGTCTAATTAGGCAGAATCTCAGGTACAAAGAATTCTTCCATTTCTTTTATGAACATCTGTGCACACAATATGTTCCACCTCTGGCTGATCTATTAACACTTTGTTCTTCAAAAGTGTTGTGATGGGGCGGGGAGGGTGTCACTGTGAGCACTTCCTCCAAACAAAGCTGAGTGTAATATCACATTCTTCAGATCTTCTCAGCTTTGGAGTGTAGCACACCCTATGTCCCTTCATCAGCAGCACGAAATATCGAGTAGTCAGTAAGGGGACCTGTGCTTGTCTGAGACTTTCTGTGCCCCGCATTTGCCTGCAAATATGTGGGCTGTTACAATATCCTTTACAAAATAAGAGTTGAGATCTTCATGCTAAAGAAATGTTTGTTAACATGGTATCCCAGAAGGAAAGGGCAGAAAGAAGTACAGGGAGGAGGGCTTCCCTTTCCTTCCATACGACTTCCAGCATCAAAGGAGAGAACTATGCAGAGTAGGCATGGCTGTATCTCCCGTACACAGTTACAAACCATGTAGTCTTGTACATATGGAAGGAGATGCTTCTAGATCAAGGATGAAAGGACTTCTTTATGGAAGAAAACCTAATTCTGGCTGGAAGTTGATTCATGCTCCCAGGTGATCTGATCAATGTCAAATAAATTATCATACTTGATACTTGCTTTCTTCGTGTTTCTTACAGAGTTTCCAATTTATATTGTTGTTTTGAGTGTTACAAGAGCTAGAAAAATCACATTTGAGGGAAACACTTATAAGCTATTATAAATACTTTATACTCTGACTTGCAGTTTAGAATAGGACCTGAAGCTAAACTGAAAATCTGGAATTGACTGCACACTAACACAGAGGTACAGCTGTGTTAAAAGTCTCTTCTCCTAGGATAAGATTCTGATAAGAGGACAGATTCTGCAAAGGAAAGATATAAAAATATTAAAATATTAAAGGTGTAGTGTTATTAATACTTTTGCCTCTGAGCAAGTACTGAGGCAGTGTCCAGTGTCATGTGAAGGAACGTGAGCCAGCAGAAAATGCCATCTTTAGGCTGAGAGGAAAACCAGACTCTACTTATTTGAGATCACTGAAGCATCTATGCACATCTTTCAGAAATAAACTTGCAGCTCTACCCATGCCCTCTCTAGCCCTGTCCTGATGGCTAATTGCCAGGCCTGGGGCCACCTGGGCCTCCCTCCTCCCACCAATCTTGCAGGGCCCCTCCCAGCCAACCAGGCCCCTTTTATAAGCACCCCTTCCTGAGGTGTAAAGTCCCTCTTAGCTGGAGGTGAGGGCTGGTAATGTTTGAGTTCTGCTGTTTCTTAACACTGCTGGTTGTTTACTCCAGTGTAAGCTTTTCAGATGAAAGCTCATCTCTGTAATATGGTCCTCCTCAAAGTTGCTACCTGTGATCGAGAAAGCTGCTGTGGTGCTCAGTGCTAATGAAGCACTTTCCTGGTGGAGAACATTTGCTGGAAACCAGCAGGTTAGTCCCTTTCTTGATTTATTCAAAGGAATAATTTGTCTGAGAAAGGAATAAAAGATTAGTTTTTTCAGAATTGTTAACCCTTTTTGTAAAGAGTTGGTAGGCAAGTGCTGAGTGCACCTCAAAGGCGTGGTAAGGCTTTATTACTATGTTTAAACATTTGAATAATGAAGCTTATGATCTGTACCTGCCAATCTCTTTACTAGCAATACTGTTAAAATATTACCCAATAATGTGTTCAGAAACCAATGTACTGGCTTATGTATTTTGAAACTCATCTTCATTCTAGTAAGCTTATTGGAAAAGAGATGTTTTTGTGGTAGGTTGACTAGATTATTAAGTTACCTCTTGCACAAGTAAACCAATAGATCTAATTGACTTTTAATCCAGGTTTGTTGTCTCTCTCTAGAACAAAGGTAAAGCAGATGGGTATTGTTATGTTTGTCACTTAAGGGCAAAACTTCAGTTTCTAGTTTCAACTTTGTGATTTTCTGTTGGTTTCTGAAGACAGTATATCATTGGGCCATGTGTCCTCCTGATATTTAAACACTACTATGTTTATAGAAACACATCAAGGTGCATCTAAAACATATTTTTGAATCAATAGATGGTAACCTAGTAACGAGTCTATTATGGTGGTACTATTCCTATTAAAGTACATGACTGAAATAACTTCTCTCCAGATGTGCATCTCTGGAGATCTGGTGATGTGTAGGGGGAATGGTTTAATGTACCCTTACTGAGCTGCTGCAGTAGTTATTGTAACATCAGTAACATGCTATTGTCAGTAGGAGCAATTTGACCCAGCAGAATACACTTACAAAGACAGAATCTGAATGAAGCGGTTCTTGACTAGCTGAAGGATTTCTGATTTTGATCACAGAAAAAAAGGCCAGACTTCACACTGCATTCTCTCACAAAGATTCCATTACTTATGTGCTAATTTAGAGGTGGTGCTAGCACATGTCAGAAATGAAGAGGAAAGGAGCAGTTCCAAGTAAGCAAGTTGAGTACAGAGCTGGCCTTGTGAAAAGAGGAGTCAAAGTAAGTTTAGAGACCTATGCATTCCACAAAAGAATTTCAATACTCTATCCAATTTCAATAAACATTAAAACAATTACCAATTGATATTTATCATCTTAAAGAACTAAGAGGGTTTTTTGTCCCCGCATACATTTAAAATTGAGAGCCAGTCATAATAAGAGTTTTGGAGAAATAGCTGTGCTCAATGGTGCATTTTTATGTAGATGTAATTTGGAGTGCATGCTGCCTTCTGCTTTAAACTTCCCAGAGAAGACTGTCATTAATGCATCTTTAAGTAAGAGGCATTTATTTTGCTGTCTCCTGGAGTTGGGAGTTTATTGCTAAAAAGCCATGACTCAGCCAATTAGTACAGAGGAACTGGTTTTGTTTGAGAATGTTCGGACTGTTTAGCACTTTTCAGTAAGTACTTACACTTGCTAAGTTTGCGAACTGTCACTCAGTAATAGCTACTTAATATTTCTGCCCCACAGCTACCTAGAACACATGGGAGAATGCAGCAAGCTTTTTTAATACTCTTTATTTACACCCATTTGTGTTTTTCACAAATTCTATCAAATGCATCCCATAATATTCAGACTGAATTCCAGTAAGACATTCCTAAGATACATTTTCTAAAATGTCTGTTATCTTAGCTGCTTCAGGCTGTTCTAAGGGTGAGATCTTTTATGGACAAAAGACTCCTGGATTTGGGCTTTTTGCAGCAGAAGAGCAGTGTGCCCATGCCAAGAGAAGGGAATAAACCTCATATATTTTTGTCAATACTAAGCTCTACTAGTACAGGTAAACAAAACACAGTAGCAGCACTGATGTATGCAAAGCTGTTAGAGAACAAACTCAGACAAAAAAGATGACTTTGTAAAATTTTCTTTCACAAATTTTTTGTTAGTGATATTTTATGTGTCTGAAGGTCCACGTTGAAAAAGTGTAAGGGCATAGCCTATATGAAAGTTGTGAAATGAGACTAACACTGCAGAAGCTCATGGGGTCCCTACCAGGGGAGTTTGTATGACCATATTTGGTTAGGTTCTCAAATGTATGCCAGTGATATGAAAGTATGATTGAGAAGTGAGAAGCAATAGGATTCATGTGTCACCAGCAGCATCATTAAAAAGTAGACTTCCCTCTAAGGTCCTCCTTCTTAATGGTGATAATGGCAAATCCCTGTTTCTTCAAAAGGGTACAGGTGAAGGTAGGGTGTTGGTGTTGTTAAAAACTTATCTTTTATTGTTGGTAAATAGATCTATTTGAATAGGGTAGAAGAGAATAAGCATACTCAGGAGTCTGCAGTCTGAAATCTAAGTAGATGGGACATGAAGAACAATGGGCTGATTAGACTGTCAATGCTTAAGTGTTGAGTCCCATAGTCACCTTTAGTCCCCCCTCATCAGAAGTAGCCCTCAGGCCATGCCAATGCCAGTATTTCATTAAAGTATGACTCTAGCTGGGATGAAAAGAGCAGACTCCGCCACATACGAGGTTCCAGAGAAAAGCAATTTTTTAATTGTGAGTCCTATAAGTGCAAAAGACATCTTCCATCAGTATCATTTCAGCTGCTGTCCAATGTTTTGCTAATTTTTTTCTTGACTGCTTCTACCATTCTTTAATTATGCTACCTGACTGCATAGACTTAGCATTAACTTGGTATTAGTAAAATAATAGGCAATGCCATCATTCTCTGCAGATGTCTTACGGGTGCAATAGCAGAAACTAAAGTTCCAAATGCTGTCAGGGAGCAGCAGAATGGGCTTGGGACTGCCCCATACCATATTGCTTTGTGGGAAGGAAGCAGGACAGGATATATTGCAGTGAACTGATCTGGAGACAAGCTTTTTGTCGTTCAAGCTTTGGCTTAGACTAGGCCCTTGTTCAGATTTTGTGTGGTACAAGCACTCATCTGCAACTCATCCACCTTGTAAACCTGTTCCGAGGTTGATTATTAGTGTGCCAAACAACAATATTCTAGCTAAACTTGAAGCTATGCAAATGTAATAGCATTCCAAAAAGAAAAAAACTTCAAGTCAACATCAACTACTTTTTCACAGGAACACCATGTCAATTTAAAATTTCTGGTCATACTGTATGCTAGTATCAGTTGAATGACCCATTCAGTTCCTTTTCCTCCTTACTCCACCCAAAGATATACCTAAGTCAGTTAATTCATGTTTATTTTACAATAAAAACTGTGAGAATTTACATCAATAGGGTGTCTGACCATATTTGACTTCTCTGTATGAAGCTGAAACATATAAAATGAAATTATAAGCAAAAAAGAAAATTTCTTCACGTGTTAGATACACTAACAATTGGCTCAGTCTGAGATGACTAAGATGTCAAATGGGGGTGGGGGAAACTCCTAGTTTGAGGAAGTTGTTGAATTTGAGTTGTGTCATAAAACGCCCAAAATATTCAGTTTCAACTTCATAGATGTAGTGCCTTTCTTAAATAATGTAAGCATGGCAAACGTGCAAGAAATAAAACTTGTGCTAAGCAGTGAGTTAGAGCAAATATACATGCTAAACGTATTCTAGGTTTCTCTGAGGCTTGTCTAGTGCAAATCCTCTTCTGCAATTCCCTAGAGGTATTTACAAATAAAGGCTCATACAAGCAAGCTCATATATCCTCAAAGTTTTCAAGGCTAAGCATGTATGTTTAAGACTGGAGACTGACCCACACTGAAAGTAAAATGAGATGCTTACTTTGTTTTCCATTCTCTGTAGGTTGTTGTGTCTTTGTTAGAAGTGACAACTGTTCTCTGGTGATTTAATTGCTGAAAGCAAACCTAGCAACTGGAACCTTTAAAATAGCATTTGTCTACTGGTTATTTAACATTTTGTATGCAAGACAATTGCTAGCATTTATCATAGGCTAAGGATTAATAACTATATATTTTTAAAGGTATGTAAAAGTATTGTGTTACTGTTAACCTGAAATTTTATGCAGCAGTATTACCACTTGTGGGAGGCAAGAAAGGAGGAGAGGAGCAGAAACATGAAAAAAAGCTAAGGACAGTACAGTATGTGCATAAAACCGCAAAATGCACATTCCTGTTTGCTTACTGCTTACAAAAACTGACATCCATGTAGTATCTTGGTTTAAAAGGTACTTTGGCTTAAAAGCATTCAAATCTACATTTACTTAAGGAATCGGGGAAAAAAAGTGTTCCATGTGCAATATATATGCTTCTGTGTCATCCCTCTCACCATGGTATTTTGTACTGTGTGACACACATTTACAATAACTGAAAGCTTTTAGCAAGATGACAAAACCAAGGATCCTCTATGCAAATTCTCTGCAAACAGTAACTTTGGCATAAAATCTACTGACAATGGCCTTCGGTTTTTCTCCTTTCACTATGTAAGAACTTTAATTATTGTAATTAAAATAATGACTACCTCAGTTTCACAAATGAGATACAGGTTCATTTAGACAACACACTAATTGCATCCATCCCTTAGTCATTTTATAGTAAATATTAAGAGTTGAATGCCCCAGAAGAAAAACAGAAAAACCTCTGTGCTTTATCTAAACTCTTTGAGGTCCAGTATCTACGTTAAAGGTCCAGGCACACTTCATGTTAAGGATGCTTAAGGACCTATTAAGAATAAAACTCACTTTTGCAGAAATGAATACTGTACTCTTATTCTAATACCCTCACAATGAGCCTGATTTTTAGATAAAGCTGAGGATGATAAGCAACCTGCAGTAGGTGAACAGAACACAGCAAGATAAGACCAGTCTTGTTATGATAAACACATTCAAGTAATGCTTGCCAAAGATTATTTAACTTGCTTTTTAATCTTTCTTTTCTGTCCCTGGAGGCTTGGGATGGGGGAGGGGAGAATCTGCTCATGTCTCCATTTGTAAGCCTCTGTATCTCCGTAAGAAATGCTGCTTCACACCTTTATGCCTTGGAGGCCTATGTGCTCTTCTCTTCAGTGAAGATGCCCACAGCAGCTTTGTCCTGTCTCCCTTCTTACAAATTAAATACATGTCTTGTCACCCAGTTTGTTTATCCCTCCATGCTGAACTGAAATGGATACCTGTACTGCTCTATCACTGGCTGAGAAGCTCCTCTCCTTTCTCTCTTCATATTTAAAGGAATGAAATATTGTGTATTGTTTAATGCTCTATAGTTTAGACAATAGTTTGTGGTTTTTATGAAGAGTGATTGTAGAAACTCAATGGCTACATGCCAGCCAGTGGCTACCTATCACAGCAGCACTTCCTCCATTATCAAAAGAGATTAAGGCATTGCTCCAAGACTGACTGGAAGTAACAATTAAAGCTCAGACAGGCAACTCAGAAATACTTAGGTCCCTTTGTTTATTTTCACACCAGTGGCACTTATATCTATATCCTGGTGTTACAAAACCCCAAGTTGTTAGCAGTCTGACAAGACTAATAAAGATACAATGCAATTCAGCTCAACTTCTGCTAAATAAACTTTGAAAGAGTACATAAACATGTTGAAATGAAAGGCTATTTTGAATTGTTTCAAATTAGCAATCATTCAGGGGGAAAAAACCCAAGAATTTCTTATTCAAGCATATAGAAGAATTCATGAACTTTTTTATTCAAGAGCTCCTCTTCTCTTTTGTTCTGCAAATACTTTCAAAACTTAAAAGCAGCAACACTCCCAGTAGCAGCTACTGGTGTACTGTGCCAGAAAGATCTAGTTCATCATTAGTCTAAAACATGCTAACTAGACTTCCCTGCTCCTAGCCAATACCTAGTAACTATTCAAACCATTCAAGATCATCAAGCTTGTCCACACAAGCTAAACTTTTGTGCGGGCAGTAAGGCACTGAATATAGTAACTTACACAATTTGGTTCTAATTACACTTCTGAAAATAGAATGTAGAAACGAATATTAAAAACTTGCTGTAGATATGGGAAATCTGAAAAAATATCCCCCCAAGATTTTTTTGTTCACAGTTATAATAAAGGTCAACCTGTTTCATCAGCATATACTTAAACATCTGATTTCCTTTTACTGTTTTTCAGAGGAATTGACATATTTTAATGTCTGTTTTTAATGGAATCATCTAGGTTAAATTGTTTAACTGTGGGGCACTGAACTATAGAAAATCATAATATTTATAGATTTGATAAAGCTGAAACAGGAAACCTCTGAAGTTTAATAAAGCATTTTAATTAAAGATAAGGCAAAATAATTCACTTATCCTTACTAGTCTGTCATCTAAATACATGTTATGTTTTACCTCTTTTAGGTAGATCTCTCTTCATTGTGTAAGATAACTAATATTCAGCTGCATATAACTTCAGAGATGCAAAATCAAAACTTTAAACTGACCTTAGAGCAAAGAAATTAGGTATGTCTCTCCATAAGGAAGTAAGCACATTCAATTTGAAACTTTAAAAAAAAAAAAAGAAAACCTCACACCTCTGTTCCTCTAGAAAAGTTTGAGCTTCATTCCCAGATTCTTTTTTCTGGCACTTAACATAGAACAAGAAAAGATTGTGCATGGTTTAAATTAACATCTACACCATTCTTGTGACAAAACTGCTTAACAGGATTTTTGGTACAAGTAAAGCTCCTATTTCTTCCTTCTTGTCAACATCAAGATATGCCCAGCTAGTGCAAAAACAGAGCAATATGCAGGCACTTCTTGCAGTTGTTTTTAACATATGCAGTATCTAGCCTTGGCATACGTTCTAATGAAAACAAGAGAGATTAAAAGTAAGCACCCACTAAGGCAATGGAACAGGAGCCCTTAATGGAAAAAACCCTTCAACTATGTCAATGCTGACCCCAGTTTTAAGTTCATCTAGTGTGTCACTGCAGAATAAAACTAGCTTTGCCCCATGCATCTGAAATACCTTGTTTTACTTACAATTGTCTGTTCTCTGCAAAACCTCTTTCCCAGTTCTCTACCTAAATTGACTGCATTCAGCACCTTTTTCTAAACGTACAATGTGATTATGTAGCTGTAAATGCAATATAGAGTAAAAAAGTAAAAATACTGCTCTCTAATTCTGTTTGGGATAACTAACATAACATTTGCATAATGCCTATGACAGTCTGGTTAAACAGAGAACCTCATACCTGTTCTTGTGGCCACTTCTGTCTGTCCTCTGGGGTTCTTGACTTTGCTTTAAAACCTCTAGGCGCATCTCCACTGTGCTTAGAGGCAGATGGGATATTCAGTGACTTTGGCCTCCCCTCATGCCTGTTAGCACTGTGAACAGCTTCTCCCTTTGAACAAATCTCTTTATAGTCATGTGCCATGTTTTCAGTCCCAGTGTGCTCTGGACTCATTTCTGTTGTACTATTAATACTGCTCATGCTCATACTCATTTTGATTTCTGCTACAATCTGGTCAATGTCCTCTTCCTGCTCTTCCAGCTCTGCATCCTCTTTTCTAGAATGGTATGGTGATATTCCCTGTGAGTTTCCATTAGCCTCTGCTGGGTAATAGTCCTGATAGCCACCTTCACTTTGACAATACTGTATGTTTTCTTCTTGGTCTTGAATCTCCAAAGATGACACTTCATCCTCCAAAATCTGAACACTATTATCTTGACCTTCCTGCCACTCTTGCCTGTCTGTCACCTCATTTTCATCTTGGTGCTGAATTTTACCTTCAGCCCATTCTTCTACAGCTTCCTGACATTCATCTGTTTCAACATGGGGTTCCTCATGGGGAGCATACTCCTCCCCATTGCAGTCCATTCCTTCCAGGTAACTGTCATCCTCTGGACAGTATCTAATGTAGTATGTGATCCCCTCCTCTTCTTCTGGCAAGCCTTCATCATAGTCCTCCTCCTCAGAGGTGTTATTCACATAGTCAGAGCTGGAGTCACCATCTCCGCTATGATCATTGCACTCATGTTCCACAGGTGTAGGACTACCTTGTCTGACAGTTGCTAGTTCTGCCTCCTTTGCTGCATAATCTTCAATAGGAAGGTCACTTTCTTCATTTTCAGGCTCCCTGTTGTGAGATGAAGTAGGGCAAGCTCTCACTCTGTGATCCAGCATGCTGGCTGTAGTGCTTTGACGTTTCCTGTTTGCCATAGCCAACTCCTCATATGACAATCATTTCTAAGCAATTACTGTAGGGAAGATGGAAAAACACACATTCAGGAAAAGGTCATCAGTAGAGATCAGTGATGTTAACTGGAAACAAACTTATAGATTTATTTGGTAAAAAGGATGTGTCCGTAGATATTTAAACCAGATTCACAGACAGCTAAGTTTTAAAATGCTCCTGTTATGGAACCGTGAAATCAAAATAATAACTTGCACACTGAAAGGAACAGATAAAAAGAAGGTTCTACATTTATGCTAAATGTATTCTAGTGTAGGATCTCTTCTGTCAATTTGACAGAGAATTAATCCTGAACCTTGAAATCAGTTTTCAATTTCTTTTTCTTGCCAGTAAGGTGTCATGTTTTGATTGCTATGCAGTAAACAGGACCTCTTTTCAATTTTCAGCTTAGGCATTTCTTTAATGTGTACTGAAAGCATACATTTAGAATATGTCCTGCTCTTACTAAAACTAAAGGAAAATAATTCTATTAACTTGGCAGTTACTTAGGGCACTAAAGGATAATGCACTGCTATTAAAGAAGTAATTAAAAAAAAAAATCACTCACTGATTTACTAGCTGGATGCTATTAAGTATCTCCCATTGTTAAACCAAATATTGTTTTTAGAATAGAATAGGCTATTTCAGTTGGAAGGGACCTACAACGATCATCTACTCCAACTGCCTGACCAATTCAGGGCTGAGCAAGTTAAAGCATCTTAAGGGCATTGTCCAAATGCCTTTTAAACACTGACAGGCTTGGAGCATCGACCACCTCTCCAGAAACCCTGTCCCAGTGTTTGACCACCCGCTCAGTAAAGAAATGCTTCCTAATGTCCACTCTAAACCTCCCCTAGCACAGCTTTGAACCATTCCCATGCATCCTATCACTGGATACCAGGGAGAAGAGATCAGCACCTCCCTCTTCTCCTCCTCAGGAAGCTATGGAGAGCAATGAGGTTGCCCCTCAGCCTCCTTTTCTCCAAATTAGACAAGCCCAAAGTCCTTAGCTGTTCCTCATAGGACATTCCTTCCAGCCCTTTCACAAGCTTTGTTGCCCTCCTCTGGACACATACAAGGACCTTCACATCCCTCTTAAACTGTGGGGCCAAGAACTGCACACAGCACCCCAGGTGAGTCCGCACCAATGCTGAATACAGCAGGATAATCGCGTCTTTTGACCGTCTGGTTGTACTGTGTTTGATGCACCCCAGAATGCGGTTTGCCCTCTTGGCTGTCAGGACACACTGCTGACTCATATTGAGCCTGCTGCCAACCAGCACCCCCAGATCTCTTTCTGCAGGGCTGCTCTCCAGCCACTTTATACTTTATTTATACTTGTGCCTGGTATTACTCGGTTCCAGGTGCAGAATCTGGCATTTCAACTTGTTAAATTTCATCCCATTAATCATAGCCCAATGCTCCAATCTACCTAGAACCCTCTGCAAGATTGTTTTTCAAACAATCTAATCTATATGCCAGGAAAAAAAAAACACATTTACAGTAAAAGTTCATTAATTCTTCCCACTAAATACTTGCGCTATTTTAAATTACATATTTTTGTCTAAATACTAGATTTTAAATAAATAAGCACAGATTATATGAACTGTATCAGACATAGTTGAAATAAAGAAAACAGCTAATTCTAGACAGGCTTGACAACTGATCTGCTGTGTGTGATTTGGATGGGGGAAACAATGTACTTTCAGTATGCATGTTTCTCTGTATTTCACTGTTGTATGCTTATGATAAGCTTGACCTGTGCAGTTACTTAATTGGTGTGAACTGAGCTCAGACACAGGCTTCTGAAACGCACCACACAACTGCATGCTTCACTATATGCATGTAACAAAGGCAGGTCAGCTAACCACATGATCGTTTTGACATAACGAGTTTCCCAAGTCCTGTGTGAACACATAGAGCAATAGAGCTAGCACAGAGCTAGAGGATTAAAGGAGCTATATAGAGACGAATTTCCTAGGCATTATGAATTTATCAAAAATATCCTGTCATTGTAACCTAAAACCTCATAGATAATCCTGCAGAATTTCTGGTATCACAAGGAAAACCCTAAACTTTAGTTTGTGATAAATCCAGGAATCTGATGCATCTATGGATTAGTGCAATGGCACCACATGGCAAATCTAAGCTCTCCCTGAAACAGGGATTCTAGATACTGGGACACAAAGCAGAGATGCATGTTAGTAACAGGAGAAGACATGAAAGGAACCCAGTGTATCAAGCTCTCTTTAGTTATTGATACCTTGCAGAATTAGTCTTGACAGAAAGCTTTTAAGTAAATAGTGTATCTGAAGTGAAATTTTAAATGAGAAAATCAGAGGAGAGGGCAAAACTTTCCCAGTGATTACTTGCACCTTCTTACTATTAGAAGAACTAGCAGATTTACAAGCTTTCTTAATATGATCTCTGTGCCCACTATGATCCCTTCAATAAACTAACTATCAATTCTTACTTTGGAGCGAATTATAAGAAACTCGGAACACCAAGCCATCTGTCCACTAGTGTTACCTCTGATTTAGTTAGCTCTACTTACTGCAATCTAAGGATGTTTCTATACTGTGATTGCAGTATAAACAAAACTTATTTTACATTGGATTAAAATAGCAATCTAGTCACAACACTGCAATGCTCTGCACAGGCTGCAAAAAACTGCCCACAAGCAAGATAAATTGCTTGTATGACCAGATCAGGAATGGGTAAGCACACTATACAAACATGTCTAAAACAAGTTAAGACTGAGTGCTACAAAAAAGGTATTTTTGAATGGCAATGCAAGAAAGAACTACAGACACCTCATCTGTCTTAACTGAAAGTTATTTCTTGTCAAGAACAGAACAAATTAGTATCTCTTAGGCAAAGAACTGCAGTGGCCTCAGTCTACTAGTCATTGGAAATGTTCTCCATGTTAAGTAATACTTAGAGATTTACAGTGCAGTGGACCCTGCACACAAGCCACTACAGTGTAGCTGAAGATAAAGAAGAACAAAGCATGTAACACAAGCACAGTTTGAAACTCATGACTCAGATCTTCCTAAAGCATATGGAGATGAGAACCCTTTTTTTAGCCAGACAGTATAATGGAGTTTTCCCACCCACATCTAAGAATCTTTCTTTAGTATCCAGGCCTTGAAACTGCCCTAAGTGATATCACTGCAGTGATATCCTTTTATAAAAATTCCAGTAGTTGAATGTTCATAGATGTTACTTACCTGCAAGAAAATCTGCTGCATGCTAGATATTGTATAACAGTGCATGTCACAGGAAGCCATTCATATGTACTCAGAAAGCCAAAAGCCAGTGGCTAGACAGGGCATGAGACTAGGAAGAGAATGATGGCTGATGCATGGCAGCTACAACAGCTGTGGGGAAATGGCCAGGTTAGGGGCTCTGCGGGCTCTAAGAAAATGGTTACCAGCTGGCCAGCATTAATGACAGCAGCTGCTGTTCTCCCCCAACAGTGGCATGTGGAAGTGCAGCATATGCACTATGGGAGGGACTGTGAAGGAAGAACTTCAAATAAATAGTGGCAACTTTTATTTGGAAACTTTTTAGAGCATAGGTGATAAGAAATAGAGAAAAGAATTCCTCTCAAGCATGTCTAGCACTGACATACTAGAAGGGCATAGGAAACCAGTTTTCAGTTAATTCAGTCTGAGGCCATGACTGAAGACAGTGCTTTACCCCTGTATGCTGAAATTGAGGCACATGTTCCCAATGAAGGTAAAATAAGCCTGATTTTTCTAAGAGGCAAGGCTGATCTTAATGCTATGGAGACTGAAGTTGCAAAGCAATCTCTGCACAACAATTACAATCCTGGTTGGCCCCCTTACCTTTGCCATCTTCTCAGTCAGGCACTACTTTTTAGGAAACCAAGTAGTGATCACGTTAAAATAAAAAGGCAGAATTTATTGTTCTCAGCCTCTGAATTGCAGACTGAATATGTACTGATTATACCATCTTCAACTATGAAATGTAACTTCAACTGTAATGACACATCTGAATTACTAAACTGAGTTTTCAAATGCAAGTCTGAGAATTGCTCTTTGTGGAGCTGCATGAACATTTCTGTCAAGGAAACAAACAGCTGTATTTTAACTCAAATATTAGAACAGCCAAGGTAGGCTAGTCTTCTTCCACTGTTTCAAAATACCTCTCAGGCTTCCTAGAAAAATACTTTAGTCTTATAGTAGGTTTAGCATAACCTGAATCTTTTAAAACCTAAAATCATTCTAGGCTTTTTCAAAGTTCTCATGTCACACAGCAATGTGCTAGTTCCTGATGGCTACAGGTCCAAATTCTTCTGTCTTCTTACCTATAGAGATGTTAGTTTTTCAATGTGGATGACAATTAACTGAACCCAATGTATTCAGATTTTAAAAGAACAAAAACAGAACTTGGATTTTTTGAGAAATGCAATAGATAGCAAACTTTTACCACGCGTTCTGCTATTCGGTACGCTGTGCAGAAGCCTTCCGAGTCACCCACTGCAGGGATTAATACTTTTCCTGATTTTCTCAAGGAATCTATGGTGTTAAAGATTACATAGCTAATATTCACATACCAGTTACTAAGAAAGCTCTTGAAATTGGAGCAAATACTGGATTTCTATCTAACGCTATTCCAATGTCCTCTGAAGTGAAGACAGGAGTAATGGTTTGGTGGATCCAGAGGCCCTTTATGAATAAGGGCTTCAACGGAGTCAACAGGTCATTTCCTCTGCTTGGTGTAAGACTCCCTCCTCCTTCTGGTATCTCAGCTCCCTCGATAGTGGAGTGTTAGGTCAAACTTCTATATCACTCCAAGTGCATTTTTCAACTTCTGACTGTGGGGGAAAAGAAGTGTTCCTGAGAACATGGGAGGGTCAGTGCTGTATCCTTCTTTACTCTCCTCAGGATTCAGTAATTTTATGTTGCAGAGACAAGCAAATACTGATTTGTGTTGTACAGTGCACCACTAAAGCTCCATCAGTGTTGTCAAGATCAGTGATTAAGGGGCCAAGCTAATAGGGTTCTCAAGAAAAGTGTTTTGCTTCCAATAATAGGTTTGCTTTATTTTTCTTAAGTTTCCCTGCCTCAGCTCAAAGAGAGGAAAAGGAAATCAATCTCCAGAAAACACATGCTGCATTTCTATGTGGCAGTAAAAAGGAGTATGCATAGGGGAACCAATCTCTTCTGCTCTTAGAAACAGGACTACTGGCTTACAGCTGGAATTTCTTCTAATCAGTATTCATTATAAAGTCATTAGCTTTCTCCTGAATTCCTTGCACCTAATCCCAGACAGCTACAGAGAGGGTTTATGGAACTTACCATTTCTGTATCTTTTTACCTGTGTAGAAAGATACCTTCACTACTTCCTTCCCATGGAGAGAGACCAATTAAATTAGTATTAAAAATGGGAAATGGTACACAATTGTAAACATGGTGATAAAGTGAAATACCCAGTATAATATTCCTGGCTGTTTAAAGAACTGCTTTACATATGTACTTGATTCACAAGCTGAATAGCATTCTAGTGGGAGCAAAACAAGATCTCTGACAGTTTTTCATTTAACATGCATAGTGAACTGAGGGGATTGTGGGTCAGGGAGGGGTTGTTAGCTTCTTTTGGCAACAACTACTATCGCATGCTTATCTGTAGCTGAATGATCTTTTGTTTTGAGCCCTGCTTTTGCAACCTATAGGTGAACCCAAGAGTTTTACTGGCCTCAATTTTATATACTCGCTTTGTTTTGCAAGGCCTCTTTCCTGCGCTTACCCCTCCCCAGGTTCCTTTCTTTTTCTACTTCTCAGACTCCTTTCTCCCACACTTCAAATATCTGTACCCTTTGTCAGTTTTGACTAAATTCCCATGCAAGTTTTGCTTCACTGATATTGGTCAATACCTCCTATTTTCCCCAAGTATCAGTACAATCTAGCTGCTCTTAAATTGGTTCTAAAAAAAATATAACTCTGTACCCTTTATAAGTCATCTTCAGATGTAAGTGGAATATAAGCATTGCAACACAATCAGGCTAGATTATAGCACATATGGCCTACAGGCTTGCTTCTCTGCTGCTGAGCTGTGTTTTCAATGCACTGCTGACTTAAGCTACTCCATATGTTAGCCCTGTACATTCATAATCAATAAATGCTGTAAAAAAAACCTACCCAACCCTTTCAACACAGGCATATGTTTAGAACTACTATATTTATCAAGTTACTCAGTTCAACTGTAACTGAGATAATATTTTTTCAACAGAACTGCACCAAAAAATTCATGATTGCAGCACTTTAATTATACCAGTCTCTTTTCCAATAAGCAGATAAAGTGGAAAAAATCTAACTTCAATTTCTTCAAAACAATTTTAATATCAAACTAATAGTATTTCTCAGTAGGCTTTCTTTACAGAAGACTTAATAGACTTCCATCTGCTAAGTCAGCCAAGATGAATTGTGACCGATCCTAGACTGGGAACTAGAATTTTTAAGACGCAGATAACAGAACATGAGCCTGCTATATTACGCAGTCATATTATGCAGTCATTTGATTCCCCAAGGCCAAACTGCATTAACTTCATGTTCATTTTTCAGTAAATCTGACTCTACAGACCATGAGAATTCATCATGCAGAGCTCCAGAAGCAGAGTGCAGGATATCCTGCCAACTCTTCTAAAAGCAGGTATAAATGGGATGCTTATTCTCATAGGAACCCTGATTCACCTGTGTAACTCACAGCAGACATGTGGACACTGATTTCAGAAGGAGCACAGTATCTCTAATGAAGGAAAAGTAGAAGGGCATATAGCAAATGAGGACTGGGGATGTTGGTCCCCTCATATGTATGGTCCCCCCATACATAGAGTGAGCCCGTGTAAGACTGATCTTCTAGCATCTGTATACGGAAACAGTAAGACTGTGTCCTACAATCAGAACTACCACAACGTAATTAAATTAGGGTCATGTTGTGCTGTTCTGAGTGGTGTCTCAATTTTATTAAAATTGAGAAGTGTGGAGTAGGCCTGCCACAGCCTGACACTAATTATTAGCCAGCCAGAAAAATATCTAGCCCTTTTCTCTAAAGCCTTTGAATTTAAAAAAAAAAAACACCTACAAAACCAGAACCTATTATTTCAGGGAGGGGAAAGACCTAGGACGGAAGTTTCAGTTCTTTATTGGGACATAAGCAGAAGTAGTACTTTTATGTCCAGAATGTTAGATCTGCACGTGCAGTAAATACACGCAAATATAATCAAATGTATGCATGTCTTTTGCTCAATGCATGCTCAGCAGGTCCAGCATATCCCAAAATGCCTGTTTCTCTGGGATTTTTGTGGCCATAGATAACTCAGGGGTGCTGTTTGAACCCGCAAGTCTCCCCTCCCCCCCCCCAACCCAAACCTTTTTGGAGGGGGAAAAAAAATATCACCTAAGACACCTGAGAAATCCAGACATGTGGTACTGCTAAGCTCTGGTCTCTATGACTTGATGTCTCATTTGGAGTTGGTTTGTTATTTATAAACCATTGAAATGGCTTCATTCGCCTGTTCATGAAAATACACGATAAAGAATACTTTCACCTCCCCCCCCCCAACCCAAACCTTTTTGGAGGGGGAAAAAAAATATCACCTAAGACACCTGAGAAATCCAGACATGTGGTACTGCTAAGCTCTGGTCTCTATGACTTGATGTCTCATTTGGAGTTGGTTTGTTATTTATAAACCATTGAAATGGCTTCATTCGCCTGTTCATGAAAATACACGATAAAGAATACTTTCAAGTAAGGACATGTCTGGGTACAAAAATTATTCACTTTTAGTAGCTTAGATTGGATTTTTCTACTGTGAAACTTGAAATTGAAAATCAGACTGAGGTCTACCATTTGTGTACAGAACTCCAATCTGAGTACCGACAGCCTAAGACTGCAGTTAAGTTGGTCTTGTGAATGCCGCTTCTGCCTTTTACAGTGTATGCTAGCTATCCTCTCTCAGAAAGCTTTCTACGTACTTTATTAAAACTCTTTATGAATACAACAAGTATTTAGGTAAGCCACACTAATGCAACCTTGCAGACATATGTCACTGTTCAACAGTGCTATTGACACTATTTAAAAAAAAAATCAGGCAAAATCAAAGAGAATTAGAGAGGACACTGAATTTATAGGGAGTGTATTTCTTTCTATGAGTTGTCATGCATAAAAAATAGATTTGATGAAGAATTTTTAAATTACTAAGATGACTTTTTGCAGAAAAGCCTGACTGAAAATAGTCAGAAGCCATTTAGAAAATAAACTTCAATAAATAAATAGTATATAAGAATAAACCTAAAATGTTTTGTCAGTGCTGCTGACAATTTAGGACATTTCCAGGAAGTTTGAAGCTTAACTGGATATGCGTTTCCAATTTCTGTTGGCTCTTGCTAAATGCCCTAAACAATCCTTTCCATTTCCTCTTCCTTCCAAAAGAATCTTCATCCCAACCCAGAACAGGAATGAGAGGGCTAACAGAAGCCAAACAAGTCTTAAGTGAGCTCTTTTGCTATTTATTTTAAGATATTTCTACTCTCACATACTTGATCTCTTCCAGACATGGTCTAAAAACAAGAGTTGCAAACATAAAATGTGGATAGAATTAACAGCAACTTGCTATTTAGATTTTCCATCTTTTTCCTTCATTTAAAATAAAATCCAGCAAATTTCAAATAAGAAAATACATTTTAAAGCACTGTTGTTTGCAGCAAGCAGAAATCTCTTGGGCTTTAGAAATGCATTTTCTTTTGTCCTGTGAAATCCAGTTCAAAATTACCGTATTTTAATCTGATTCCTCTTTTCCATGAGTGCCTTTTGAAAATGTTGACAGTCTGTCAAAAAGTTTTTACAAAATCAACACTGTAGTTAGATGTCTTTCAATATTTTTTCTTAGTCTCTTCTATTAAGACCTAGTTTCACATCTCCCTGCTGGGCAGATGTAAGGCTGGGGCTCCCTCAAGTCCAACGGAAAGGAAGTACTTTACACCCTCTGCATAGACAAGCCAGAAAACCACCAAACACATCTTCTGAAGAGAAGAGATGGTCTATGTTCCCCCAGTGCCTCTAGCTCATACAATAACCGCCGTGAGTTTGGTAGCTCAACTGCAGAGGCTGAGTGGCAGTGCTGAGAGCAGTTGGGGTTCATACAACACTGAATACGTGTACAGGTGTACACAACCCCTTGTTTTCAGTAAGGACAAAAATAAAGTAGGAAGTTACATATTAAAAATATCAACAAAAGTTATTTAAATTCGTTAATTCTAGCAGCAACATGTTAAGTTCCAGATTCATGATCTTCCTTTCAACCTTAACTCCTCACCCTCACACAGTGTACATACATTTTACAGTTTTATGATTACATATTATTTTATACCACCTGCCTTCTGCTTTGTTCAAAGCACAGCTGGGATAGTCCAGGAGGAAAAACAGCTAAAGGCAACTATAAATTTGGTGCTATTTAGCGTTTCAGAGCTTCAATTTATCATCTAAATATTATTTCAATATGCTTAACATAATCTAAACATAGAATTAGAAAACAGCAAGAGCTTTGCATGGGAAGCACAGAGAAAGAATGATTTTTAAAGAAATGAGGGAAATGTGTGGGGGAAGTGAAAATGAGCAGCATCTAAAAATAGATGGCATTAAAATACATGACTCGCTAGTTATCTCAAGAATAGCCACGAGAGTCTTCCTCTGTAGCTAAGGCAAAAAAAAAAATCTCTTATCATTCACTGGTTACTCAACTGCGTCTACTGTGAATCTGAGGTAGTCACAAAAAACACAACTTTAGGAAAAAAAAAAAAATCATTGAACAGGCGAACAGGAAAGAAAATTATATATCCATTATTGCTCACCATTATACTTATTAGTTTAACAACTGACAGTAGAGTGAGAAATTAAAGTTCTGAGATAACAAATGCATGTTTCTGTAAGTTAGGATTATTTCAACTGCAGTCTTGCGGAAATTCTGCTTAAAGCTACAACAGCTGCAGTATACTAGATACCTCAACAGCCTAGGATTTCCAAAATACACATCCCTGTATCCACAGGCAATGCTTTTAAAATGGAGCAGACTGACCTGAGTTACTACCTTGCTATAACAAAAATCTGTCACTGAGCAGGTTGCATTCTGAGTAGAATATGAAATGTGTATACATTTATTGAAGAAATGAATAGCATATATTGACCAGACATATCGAATGCACCTCCTCCTCACCCTGAAACCAAAGAGAAACAATAGGTAATTTGCAATGGAATGTCATTTGCTGCTGTTAAACCACATCAACATGATCTCTCAGTATATTTGAACTGTTTCATTACCTCACATGAAAGTGAAATCTTTATAATTACTTTTCTATAGGTCAGACAACCTTCCTTTCATGCTATTCACTAGATGATATCAAGAGGTTTCTGAGATGACTGAATTATTTTTCATATTTTTAAAAGACTACATTCTAAACTGTGTTCCTGCATTTCTTTTCATGGTATATAATATTTCCTCTGTTTGGTTTAATCTAAAAAGCCCTTAAAATGCAGTAATTACTTTGTAAATGGCATTCTAAGAGTGCTCTATAATTAGAACCCACCAACAGAAATTAAAAGTAGAACAGAGACAAAGACATGCTAAAGACAGTGTAAAATCCTATGGCATTGCAGAAACGGTATTCTTGAACACATATCCCAACTAAATGTAGCTTTTATAATTAAAAAGATTAGCTCTTTCCCGCTAAAGTAATAAAAATATGTTTAATCACATATTTAATTATCATTTATTGTTGATGTGGCTTAATCATTCTTTAGGGTTTAATTCCATAGCTCAAAGAGGGATACTAAACCTGTACTGCCACATCCATATAGTTGCTTGAGTAAAGATTTTAAGACTAGTATCAATTTTGCAGTGTTATGCCTGGTATACAAAAAAACCCACCAAAAATATAGCCTCATTACAGATATCTTAAACTGGGACAGAAGCAGAGTATTTTTATTCAACAGAACATAAGCCTCTAAAGTTAAGGCAATGAGATTTTACGGCCTATTCTTGTGGTTGCCCTGCTCCAAGAGATCAGTTTTAAATAATGAAAAAGTATCCCTCGTGTTTTACCTGCACACAAATGCTCCATTGATAGCTATGCAGAGGCTTCAACTTTAAAATCTATTTAATAATAAATACAAATTTTAGTATCTTCTCATGATTATTGTAAGTATTTCCTAATTCACTGGGAATAAGGGAAAAGTATAGGATGTATAGGAATAAGGGAAGGAAATAGAGGAATAAGGGAAAAGTAAAGTATATACTAACATTATCATGCATAAAGAATATATACCAATTCAATTAAAACACATTCTGGCCACTGTGAGACAACTTGCAATCCATCCAGAGCTCTGGTAGAATTTTTAGGCTATCCTAGAATGGATTATACAAAGTTGTAAAATGCTTTGCAAAGTACCTTTCTGCTGACTATGGAGGCTACTTGGAAGTCTGGCAATCTTTCTATCTCCTGCTAATTTGTATGCTTTTCATGTTCGTCTTGCAATTTCCTGGATAATATTTTATCTCAATAACAAGGTCAGTTACCATACTGACTTAGCACTAAATTATAATAGATTGCTATAAGCATAACATGAGCCAGTGCTAATGTAACTATGGGGGGCCACGTGGCTGAAATTCAAACAAGACAAACAGACACTGAACTTGGAGGCAGCTGTATTTGTCTGAGGGAAAACTACTGAGGTCAGAAGGGCCAATTGTACAAATCCATACTAAAAGAATCTGGCCTCGCACAATTGACATGCAAAAACATCACCTATTGCACTTTCTTCAAACTCTTAAGTCTAACAAAGTATTTCTTTGTCAACTTAAAATGTTTAATAAAAATCATCCAACAGAACTAAACTTCCTTTGGTATACTTCTGAAAAGATTGTTCACTGGAAAACCACTAAATGAAAACTTGGCCCCTAATGAAGATTTAACTACTTCTTTAGTAATAAAACCAAATTATTCCACCTAAAGTGTCTGTTAATATACGGAATCCTTCCTCTGTGTCTACAGCAATTCAGTGTTTTGAAATGGATTGAACAATGACTGGAAGGTGTACAGTGCAGTCAGAAATGTTGTTCAAGGGTGAGATAAAACTTATTTTGGCTAGAACATGGAAAAAATGTTAATCCACCATGGCAAATTCCTAGAAGAGCCTTTTAAGCTATCTAACCTATACAGTGGTTAGTGACTTCAGGGTATAGGCGAAAGGTGAGAAAGATTTGGGGACTTCCTCAAAGGTGAGGGATTAGCACTTTTGACAAGATGTGTAAATTCCAAATTTCCATGTTGTTAGAGAAAAAAAAGATATTGCAAAAAGAGGGTCTTCACAGTAAGAAGAAACAAAATCTGTTGGTTCCATGAGATTCTCTTCCACAAGAATACAAATCTAAGATGTATACTTGATCATTTCTTTTTAGTAGAAAACTCCCTCTTGTTGTGATGCAGGCCATCCAGACTGACTGCTCTCTGAAGCCTGGTAATCTGAGATATTCCTTGCACTGAGTTTCAGACTCCTGATCGTACTAAACTAGACCTGAGATTACTGTCAGCTACAATGAAAACAGGTTTTATTGAACCTGACATGCAGTAAGAAAAGAAAGAAAACTGGTTAAATTAACGCTTTTAGAGCAAGCTTGCACTCTGTTGCTATCACATAGATACAAAAGAACTCTACAGGTTTAAAATAGGTTTACACACATGCAAGAATAATTTTAGCTTATCACAACTTAGAAACCTTTAATTTTGGAAACGGGGTGTCAGATACCCAGTTTAACCCTCCCGTTTTCTTCAGATGGAAATAAGGCTTCCCTAAGAGGTAATGCATGTTATACCTGCTTGTGTATTTGTTGTGTCTCTCTTATATACATAGGTATAGGTACTAATGTCTACATAGGTGTAAATAGTAAATTTATAACTTCGTCTCCTTCAGTCCCTGCTCCCACTAGGAAAAAGGCTAGGAATCTCTCTAGAAAAGTTATGGGGCTATTCTAATCTTAAAATAATTTGGAAAGATGAGTTGGTTCATCAGAGAAATTAATTTTTTCTGTTTTTTGAAGAATGCAAAGACAGTAATGTCCCAACCAGCCAGTGAAAATATTGGCCCCCACACCAATTATATTTCTAATAAGATCTCAGCATAATAGTGATGCAATTCCTGTCGTTCTTTGTGCCCATATTCTTTTCTTCAAAAATTGTGATCTTGCCATTTAAACGTTATCATTTAAGTACTTTGAGTATTTATATAATGGAATACATTTATCTGTTAACAGTATCAGGTAATTATAAGGTAGTGTTAGTTAATTCAGCCTCATCATTAAATATACATAATAAAAATGTTCCATTTGGTTGCATCCAGTTCCACCTGAAATACAGCAACCACATATATTCCTGAGATTTGTGTATCTGAAATCAGTTTTTTTCTTTACAGCTGTTGTGGTTTAACCCCAGCTGGCAACTAAGCACCACACAGCTGCTTGCTCTCTCCCTCCCTCCCTGGTGGGATGGGGGAGAGAATCAGAAGAGTAGAAGTGAGAAAACTCGTGGGTTGAGATAAAGACAATTTAATAGGGAAAGCAAAAGCTGCACACGCAAGCAAAGCAAAACAAGGAATTAATTCACTCCTTCCCATCGGCAGGCAGGTGGTCAGCCATCTCCAGGAAAGCAGGGCTCCATCACATGTAACCGTTACCTGGGAATACAAACGCCATCACTCTGAACATCCCCCCCTTCCTTCTTCTTCCCCCAGCTTTATAGGCTGAGCACGACGTCATATGGCATGGAATATCCCTTTGGTCAGTTGGGGTCAGCTGTCCTGGCTGTGTCCCTTCTCAGCTTCTTGTGCCCCCCCAGCCTCCTCGCTGGTGGGGTGGGATGAGAGGCAGAAAAGGCCTTGACTCTGTGTAAGCCCTGCTCAGCAGGGACTAAAACATCCCTGTGTTATCAACATGGTTTCCAGCGCAAATCCAGGACATAGCCCCGTACTAGCTACTGTGAAGAAAATTAACTTTACCCCAGCCAAAACCAGCTATGGTTATTTAAAAATCAGCTCTTCAGAGTAGATGCATGGCTTTTAAGAGCTGTTAGCTGTTGCATATACATTTCCACGCGCACCAGAAAGCACACCAGACTTCATGTATGTGAACTACGCACTAATAAAATAAAGCACTCTTACCAATAGAACTGTATTCCACTCCATTTATTCTTTGAGAAAATGTTGTGGTTTCATTGAAAAACTACTGCTAACTCTCATCCTGGCTCAATTTCATTTACAGAGAGGCTACTTTATTGTTATTTTAATATTACAGAATTATGCCTTTAATATGCCTTTAACTTTTTTGCTTTTATTGCCATCAACTTTCTTCTTTGAAATAAATGTCCTTAGAGAAGTCCATGTTTTAGGGTATCCCTTCATGCAAAAAGGTGATGTCATATTAAAGAAAAACATAATAGCACAGGAAAAAAAATGGAGCCATTTTAGCGTGCCATTATTTTAAAATTATGTGTCCTTTTGCCATTCTGAAGGAAGATAAATTCTTCAACTTGATACTTATTTAAAAATAATGGTGTACAACCAATTAAGAACTTACTTGATTAGCATTTTATGCTTTAATTTACAGTTTACCAAGCAAAGATTCTTTGAATTTTTTTGGCATGATGCATCTGTTCAAATTTTTAACACAATAAAATTGGAAATACTTACCACATGCAATTAACTAATATTGCAACATGATTTCATGTATGTGCTTTCCCAGCCTTGTGCAAAAAAGGATAGCTTTCTTTTAACGAATACTGATTTCAGGTTACAGGCAGAGATAAATAAAGTATACTATTTGAATAATAATGTAGAAGGGAATAGAAGGACAGAATAGGTCACTTTAAATGAAACCCAGAGATTCAGCAAAACATTTCAAACTGTACCATTTAGGAACAATAAGCCAAACATTCTTGACCTTACTCCAAGAGCATCCATTCAATGAATGGTTAGATGGCTGGAGGGGAAGGTGGTGAGAATATTGAGACTGTCAATTTACAATAGCTGTGGAGGTAGGTCATTGGAAAGGCCTCATTTGTAAAAGAAAATGGAGATGCTTGACTTTCTAATAATCAGGGTTTAACTATTAGGTTAGCAGTTCACACCCAACCATTTACACACAAATTTTACAGCTTCTTGATTCTCAGTGTATAGTAACTCTTCAAAAAGACTTTTTTATCACTATTGACCTTGAAGTCCTGTGAACGGTTTCATGGGTGCTCACTTAACATTATCATAGGAAAAAATGAAATTTTCTTTAAAAGGTTACAGGAAAGGATTGACAGCACCATTTTAATGAGTCAAACCTCAAAAGAAAGTGGATGTGCAGGCATTAACAAATGACACATTTCCCATAAGCAGTATCTATTAAGACATAACAGTTAAGTATTGCTAGTAGTCTATAGACTTCTAATATTAGCTATTTTTCCAACTGGAAAAAGCTGGAAACAGGTAGCTCTAACTGGTCAAAAATGAGTTGTTAACAGGCCAAAAAGTATAAAATTATTTATTACATGGCCATTTATTCACCACATTTGGGTGTTTAAGTCTCACAAAAAAAACCCCCAAAGAGCTACAGGAATTCCTTTTAGGAGTTTACTGTATTCAGACCATTTTCCTGGTGGAAATACAGTCAAGAACAGATATTGCTGAGTATTATTTGCAGTGAAACTACAGAGTAGTAGTCTGGAAATTGCGTGAAGTTCTTCCCGGTGATGAAACCTCTAAAATCTTGCTGAAAGCCATTAACACCCTCCACATTCAATTAGTATAAGAGGATTAGGTTGTATTTTTCTCCTGTTAGCAGAACATTCTCTTTTTCAAACTCATCCAAATACTTGTGCTGCTGGCAGATTTAGTAAATAAATTAAAAAATCTTCTGAAATAATAAAATAAGGGTAAAGACTATTGCGTTAATTCTTTTCAAGATAAAATAGTCTGCCTTTGTTAAGCAGAATGAGCAAATTGCAAGGTTAAATTATGAGACATTTTACAAAATAAAGATTTAATAATAATAGTAGATAATTAAGATAATCAGAGGTTTTGTTAGCAGTGAATTATGTCATGTGATTTTGCATGTCCAACCTTTGAATAAATATCTGTAGCTTGCAGCTGGTTGTGTTTCAGGCACACTGCTCCGTAGTGGATGATCACCTCATTTGAAAAGCAAGATTAGAAAGATTTTTCCCTCTGTCTAAGGCATAAATTGCACATCAGTAAAATCCTCTCCAATTTACAACAACTGGTTAGAAGATAAATACTCTGTCGATCACTTTAGCAGATACTCAAGATGGCTTGAAACCTTTACACTCACCAGCTTTTGCTTTTCCATCAGATGCCAGCAGAAAATTTGTGTATGTACATATTATGAAAATAAAACCTTTCCTCCTAAATAAGTATTTTGAATGTAAAATTGTTTAGATGTGCTCTGAATAATACTGTTATAGCTCAGTAGGTTTACACATAAATAGTTACTGAAAACAAAGCACTGACCACAATGCTTTAAACTATTATTTGATATTAGAGACACCCAGTGACATATATACTGCTGTGCTAGATGCTATGTGAGCACATGAAGGATGTGTACTCTAAACTAAGAAGTCTGCAACTTAAATGGAGATTGACAAATGAATTATTGTTACCTTCTGTTGTCAGCTCTCTATTCCCTATGGCTATAGGGGACATAAAGGGAAAACAAATGATACTTTGGCATCTGTACTTGAACTGATTTCCACTAAGTCACTGCAGGTCCAGCAGGGCCACCTCTAAGGCCAACTTATTAAATACCACACTCATTGCTTTCAAGCAGGTCCAAGAAGCAGCACACATACTGCACCTCAGTTAGTGTATCTGGCAGAACTAAGCCTTGTATCTCTGTGTATTGCACAGCTTACCTGAAAGGCTATTTCAGCCCTTGTACAGCAAAGTACCTACACAATCATTTAGTTCTGAGAATGGGAGTAGTTCATCAGCATGTAAGACCCATATCCTTATAATACGGAGCTGCCTGTCTGATTTCAGAAATGCACACTTACCATCCATTGAGGACCCAGGCTGAAGTACCCAAAATATGTGAACTCGTCCTATATTTTCTGGTTCCCAAATTAGCACCGAAGCCACAAACATCTTATTTCTATTAAGTTACAAGCAGTAAGTTGGAAAAAACATACCTAAATATAACATCTAAAAATGCAGACCGGACTTAACCATATAGGAGACAGAGCATATTCAGTGAACGAGACCTAGCTTGAAATGTCTCTTAGGTAAAACAAAAAGCTTGCATCTTTCTTCTGTACAAGAAGTCTTACTTATTTGTGAGATTCATTTAAAGTCTCTTTTAAAAATGAAGAATTTGACAGCAATCCTGTCTCCTTCCTCCAAAAAAAAGATGTCCTAAGCAAAAAACAATTAAAAAAGAGTCCAAAAGTCATAGAAACAGGGAGACAGTTCTGGGGAAGTCTCATTAGATATTACTCTGTTCTAATCGTCCCTAAGCATCTGTTTTTGGATGCTCTGGGAGATGGGATACTGGGCCTGATGACCTTTCCTCTAAGCCAGCACAGCAAGTTACCCAAGTCAAATTCTGCCATTGAATAGCTGTAAGATAGTCTTACCCTTTCAGATAAGGTGATGTATGTAGAGGCATGTATTAGTTCTAGATACTGATTTCTATTCACACAAATTCAGGAATTATTACTAGGACTATTTTAAAAACCAATAATTTATATAAATTTGAATTTTGATTGATATAAAATTAAAGTTCATATGCATCAGTTTTCCAAATATTTAGGTCAAAATTCGCTCTTTTAATCAACACTACAGAGAATCTGATCTCTTATCTGTAGAGATCCACAATTTAGATTAAAGAGGATTTTGTCCACAGAAGATAGTTATTTATCACTCAACATATTCATTAAAATTCAAAAATGCCAAATACAAAAACCATCACTGCTGTTATTAGGACATACCAGACAAAGTCACTGCGCAAAATCACCACATATATCAGGAGGTCAAATTATTTGGATGAAAATTAGTACTCAAAGACAAAATTATTAACCTGAGGCACTTCTGAGCAAGGAAGCATTCCACAAAATTCTGATATCTCTAAAGAGAGATGTAATAGGTGTTTACAGAGTCAAGCTGCTGAAAGCAATCTGTCTGAAATTCAGTTGTTTTTTTTAAACAAATAAGAATAGTGTGCTTTCTACAACATTAATACCTTATGAGAAACACATTGAACGCAGTGTTGCACTTCAATCGCAGGGTACTGTGAAATTTGATTACCAAGTGTTAAGGCCCTACAGAAGTTGATGTCAGCTACAGCAATTCTTTGTTATTGCTCAGTAAAGCACAACATAGAAGAGATCTTTATATTGATTTGGAATTTCATGTCCTTTTTCATAAGCAGTGTTTCTTTAACATGCCTTCTCTCCAAGAAAAATTCAACCAAAGAAAAATAAAATGCTTCTCAGGGAGAAGTCCTGCATCTACTTCCTTAATTACAGGTAAACCGTCTCTTCCTTATTAACTATGATTGACTACCTAACCAGAAAAATAAGCAGGCTTAATATTTTATTAAAAACAAACAAACTTTTCAAGAGTTTCATAGCAGTACCATTTGCCAGCTTACAGATACCCAATTTCATGTCTGCATTAATCTCATCAGTATGTAGGAGTACTTAAAAACCTTTGAAGACAGTTTCTGGAGAAAAGCTAAAGACTCTATGGTCATTGTACGGCAAGCTAACAGTCATCTTGCATCTGAAAACAATTATCTCCATCTATGAAGACTGCTGCCTAAAAAAAAGGTTTATTTCAAGTGCTTGTACTAGATCTATGTTGTGGATGTCTAGAGTATTTCAGTCTCCAGGATACCGCACCAAGAGCCTTTAAAAAGCACTGTAATTCCATTCCATCAATAGATGACACATGAATCTAAACAATCTCAGTGCAAATCCTTTCTCGTGTTCACATTTTCTTCTCTGAATTAATGACTTTGAAAGGAGAGTATGTTTCTTCCACATTGTAAAGATAAAATATAAATGTTGTAAAGATAAAATATAAATGTAGCAGTGTGACATTTATTTTATTCTTTTACTAGCATATTTTTAAACTTCTCCCATCCTTCATTCCATTCCTGTCATTGTCAAATTCATTACCGAGCCATACAAGTGGGTCTCACCGCAAAATAATTTAACTCTGTGAGTGTTGGGATTATGAATACTATACCATATCTTTCTTGCTTAAGAGTAGTGTGCTGGTAATCTGTGTTATGGACTATATGTTTTTAAATTTCAGATTTTAGATTTCCACATCTTACTGTATCACACATCTTCCTTTTCTGTACTTCGGTTTCTTATAATTTCAACGGTTGTCCAAAATGCTAAAGTTATGTCTCTGTATCAAAATATAATTCTCCAAAATAAGGGCCATCTTTTTTTCTTTTCACGTGATTAAGCTGTGCATGCTATTCAAAACAGTCCTCAAGCCAGTGATTTCACATTTGGTAACACAAAGATAATGAGATTCGTTGGGTTAAAGTAAATAATAGCTGTTGCACATCTTGACTATCTTGTGCCTGGATGCTTAATTTAAGGATTAAAACCATTCATCTATAATGCACCTATGAATTTATAGAATGTTGTACCAATGGATAAAATTTGCCCCTGACTCACTTAGAAAATGTGTTTAGTAATTCATTTATCTTAAGTGGCAAAGCAGCAAACGCATTCAGGGTATACTGTCTGTTGATGAGAGATAGGAATGTGTGAAAGAAATGTTACAACTCAGCTTTCACAAAACAGCTGTTTTTTTTTTTTAATCATGTTATTTAGAAAGATTTCAATTAAAAAAAAAAAATTATTTATGGCTATTACAACTACCACCCTGTAAGAATATTGTAACCAAAAAGGATTAGCAAAAATTATTTCTCCAGTGTGTTTAGTTTATCTTTGCAGCTTTGGGTCTGTTCAATTTCATTATTTCCAAAGCATATGCAATTTCTGCTTGGCCTTTCATACAGATGCTAATAAGAGAATATCACTGGGGGGAAAAAAAGGCAGCTACATGTTCAAAACTACAAAGTTGACAAAGGGAAATAAGAATCAACTTGATTACTTTTAGCTGATTTTAATTTTTTTAGTTACCTATCAAGCTTCTTTCCTTTTAATGTTTTCCAAGTATTTTCCAAATATCCTTTTTTTTTTTCTATATATACTTTCAGTGGTAATCTCAGAATGTTAGTCCTGCTCAGTCATAAACACTCCCCTAGACTGCTGAAAAAGATTAGAATTTCACTAGCTAAATAAAACACATGGTACACAAGTACTCTCAGAGCATGTACTACTGAATGAAATTCACACATGCATCTAAAAATACATAACTAAAAAGAAATTAGAAATAAAAATAAAATCAGAAATATTCATTTAAGATTCAACTGAAATTCCACTTTAATATTTTAGCCACAGAAGCAAATTTCCATGTACTTGGATTTATAAAATATCCATAAACACATATTACTACTGTGACGCCCCTTGAATTATCACTGAAAGGGCTGGTGAGAAAAATGCACTTTCAATTTAATTTTGTTTCTCAGTTTGTATTATCTAAATTCTACTTGTCCCACTTTAATAGTCACGGTCTCTGTGCATGAGTGCATGCCTATCATACAATAAGCTGGAGACACCCATAATAAGTCTTTAAGAGTAGCTCAAGCACAAGCATTCTGCTATGGCAGCTCGCACCCACAGCACAGTGAGCTACGCTAAGCCACTTTTGCACCTCCTTGCTTGGGTTATCTGCAATACAGAGTCAGAAAATTGTCAGGAATTAATATGCATGTATATTGAATAGATTGTTGTTCACATACAATGTTTTTGTGCATGATTAGCCTGAATTGAAAGAACAACACAGAATACTGTGTGAGAATCAGATGTCTTGCACAATTAATCCATGAAGCTGATCATCCAACATAATACAAATAAAAAATTAAGTAAGATCCATCACATTGCAGTAGACATCCTAAGCCCTTTCACTATTTTTTTCTGAACAAAAGGGCAGAATTGCTCATCTGCCTTGCAAAGTACAGTAAGAAATAACACTAAAATGCTCAATACTAAAAAAAAAAAGCTAAACCTAGAAATCATAGTATTTCTCTTTCATTTGATCAATTTTTAAATAAGATGATTATTCAAGGCAATAAAAGGGAACAATTATTTGTAATAAATGAACAGAGTGAGAATCCATACCCAGATTGCACATATTTTGGGGAGCAAGTAAGAGTTGGTCTAGGGGAGCAAATTAAACTTCATAAATAGACACCACGGCCTAGCTATCAAATTGCCTAACGCATCTTGTAGGTGTAATCATTCCAATAGCAAGTAGACGGAAATTCATACTGATTCTTTTTCCCCGTTTGCCAAGCAATGTAGAAACCATAGGGTTTGGGGGCTTTTTTCCTTGGCGAGGAGTGTGAGGATGGAGCAGGGAGAGTTAAATGAGCTTCTTGTCTACCGGAATTGTCAGGTAAACAATTCTGATCCTAACTGATACATTCTAGTCTCCAATGAACAATAAATACTGTTATTAATGTTAAAATAATATAAAACTACCTGCATACGGAACTAACCGGTACTTTGAAACAATATACGTCTAAAATATATCAACTAAAAAAGAGGGTCTATACTTTTTCTGCAAGCTATACATTTAAAAGAAGTCCTGATTACTTTGCTTCCAAACCCTCCCTGAATATTGACATGCATTCTCAAAAGCATTTCCAGCTTCCTAAATCTTGAGGATAATGTACTATACCTCTGCATTAACTCAGTTTTAATATTTAGTTAGGATGTCCTTAATTTATTTTACTGATGCAAGTATAAATGCTTTTAATTTGAATGCTATCTACAAGTAAATCAAAGGAAATAAAATTTTCCTTCAGTGTTAATGTAAAAAAAAGAAAACAACCTGCTTCTATCTCTTATTTCCTTTAATTTATACATATCCATAGCAAAGACATTTTATTTTTTTTAAGCTCATGCAGAATACATGCATAATATCTTTAAAAGCTTTGTTATTACTTATAGCTAGTAAGTGGTTTAATTGAGTCTTATTGCTGTAATGCCAACCAGGAGACAACACTGACAACTAGGAAAAGGAGGCACTTTACCAATCAATGTGTGCTTTAATAGAGTTTGGTTCTGACATTCTTCCTGGACAATTTTACCAGCTGTAGTCACAGTGCTTGGTCTTGCACAGGTTGGCTGGCAGCCACAATATTTCTGAGAGTAGCATTTTATTTTCCATTTTTTAAATTTTCATTATCTGCAAGGGCTTGAAAACAACATGTGCAAGAAGAAAAGAATTGGAGAAGCATGTTCCTATTGTAGGAGGTAGGAGAATGGGCTTGTTTTCCTCTAGCTCATGAACTTGCAGCTATGAGGCTAGTTAATACAAACTACAGAAAAATGCGTGCTGACAAACAAGAACTTGTTAAATGAGAATCTTTGTATAGAAAAAAAAATGAAATCAAAGCTGCTCCTTTATTCTATTTATTGCAGTCATCTGTAAATGTTGTATAGTCCTACTGAGGACTTTTGAGAAGAAAAGGGAAAAATATTTTCCGCATTTATAGGCTGTCATGGTATCACTTTAAATGTTACAGTCACAAATGGTGCTAAGCACATACCGAATGCCTTCTATTTCTGTTTTTTCCACATCAAAAGAATTTTTTCATGCTGACATAGCAAAGCTGACAACATGCTACAGTAATGAATGCTGTAGGTGTCTCAGACCAACACAAGCAATGCGGGCTTAAAATGACTGCAGATACGCTGTTAGTAACAGGCTGTCCTGAATAACCTAAAGAGCAGCAAACATATAGAATCTCCAGGTCACCTTCTGCCTGAAAATTTCAGCCATGTCTTTGGGTGGTATGACAGAACGTAGTATCATTGCCTTCAGAAAATCAATATAAAAACACACCAGGGAAAAATCTGTCCTTACTAGTTATTTCAAGATAATGAAAGCATAAACTGTCTCCTTCTCCTAATAACATTTAATTTTTATCTTTGCTAACAATCTCCATCAGACACCTACAACATTATGAACTGAGACAGGGAACAAAAGCACACAAGTTAAATTAGGTTATGTTTGAACAACAGTCAGTTTAATATTACGTGACTAGCAAATTGACCTGCTAACATAGCACACTGACAGCATACTTTTTTTCCTAGTGACTGTTGTAATTGAAAGAGTCTGTACAAAAAAGAATACTGCATAGTGTCTCCAAGAGAATGAAGGAACTCCAGATCACTGAGGACAATGAAAAGTGGGAGATTAAAGACACTCCAAGTATTGTCCCATCTTAGAAGGGATTTTGCTTCATCGTTATATTGGATTTGGATATACTTAAACATGTATTTTCCCCAAGCTTTTATATTACAGATTTCATTTAAGCAGTTTCATAATTGCCAGCATAAATACGCAAGATACTTTAGAAAAGCAAATACAATTCCTTTTCTCAATGTTCATATAATTTTATCTCAATGACACAAGAACATATTTCCACATGTACTCGCATATACACACATACAGTGTCTACATCAAAACTTAGACTGTGCCCAAAATTTAACCTTTAAATTTCTTATTCAACTTTTTGTCTACCAATCTCCTTTTTTCTTTTTAAAATAAGATGCATACAATTTAATGTAATTAATACCTAGTGACTCTAAGGAAAAAATATAACTGTTTTTCTTGTGAAACCAGGATATTTTAAATGTAAGAAAATGGAAGTTTTTACCTAGGGACAGTTAGAATAGACAAGTAATTTCTACTGCTTTTAAATTCCTTAACTTTCACTTTATCTTTAAATCCTTTATCCTCAGTTAAAATTAAAATATCTAATAGGAATACGAAGAAGAGAAAACTGATGGCAAGCAATCCACAGTATTTGTGACCAGCTGTTTCTGCTCACATCCATACGAAAAAATATGTAATGTTTGCAGAGTTACGGAGTTACATGTACTGGTTGGCTGTTTAAATTACTAAGGATGGAGGGAAAAAAATGTTTCATACAATCTCTGAGGAGCACACAGAACAAGCTTTTCATAAGGCTTAGTTTCACATAAACGCCAAAATTATATACCAAAAGGTAGAAGCCTATACTGCGCCAAAATTTAAAGTAACCTAGGCTTCTGCATCCAATGTAGTCATTGTGAGGGGGTTTTCTCCACTAGAAATGTTTGTAATGTGTGTAAAATTATGGGGAGGAAAGGAAAAGGTTGTATGTGCATTGGTTCAGCTACGACTTAACTTGAGTCCTAATTCAGCCCCTGTTGATACTGGGGAACAGTTGCCTTCAATTGACACTGGATTCCTTTTCCGTCATACTTTTTACTGTCAGATGTACTCATATACATAGGAGTCCTTTTCTGTATGCCCACAGAGACACAGTCCCATACACGTATGTCCACGCATAAGTATACATGAAATTGAAAAATTAATGCATTATCCCTTCTTTCTTTTTAGATAGCAGGCATATGTTAATTGTCAGCAGCTATAGAATATAAAGTTTCAACTTCAGAATAGTTCAGGTATCAGCTAAAAGAGAAAAAAATACATTCAACAAGCTTAAAGACTAGTTTTCTACAATTAAAAAAAAAATTTAGTCTGCAAAATAGAAGTCTAGAATGAAAGTCCTTCTGAACTTAAGCAGGCTAGGATGTCATGTCAGATTGTCTGCAGAACCAAATTCTAGCCATCTGCAGAAACAAATATGTTATGTTTATTTCAAATCAAAATTATTTTTAAGGACAGTTTCTGTCAAGCTGATGTTTTTACAGGGTATTGGTGCATTTTATTTATATGCCTGTGTGAGTAAGGAAAGAATTTTTCCCCAGGTTAGAATGACAAAGGATTTCTGCTCTGTTTCTGATTTCATAGGGAAGAATCCACTTCTGGCATCACCTTTCTCCTTTCATTTAGAAAATTCTCTGGGATGCTGGCAATCCCTTTGATTTCTCCTGATCTCTTAGCAGCACTTTATAATTGACATCTTTTGATTATTTTGTCCTATAAGCTTTATGCTGTTACAAAAAATTAGTTTGTGGCTGCTAGTACAGGGTTAGTGTCCAGATGGTTGTATAAAAAAATGCCTGTATCTAGTTGACTTGTTGCAGAGGACTTAAGTCAGTGAAAAAGGTGGTCCCTCTCATCCTATTCAGGAACATAAATTGTATTCCAGAAGAAAAGCTCAGATCCTTCTTCATAAGACTCCAGTGCTCTGCCAAGTTTCTTTCTGTTGTTCAGCCTCAGCAAACCATGTTATATCAATTACATTTTTTCCAGTTAATTTTCCTATTAATTTTCCTATTTTCCGTAGTGTATTACTATAGATTTCCTGTGCTTTTCAGACTACCTGGATGATAGCTGTACTCCTTTAACAGAAGTCTAACACTCTGATCATTCCTCTCTTTCTTACTAGGATTCTTCTTCATGACACAACTACCATGCTTACCACTTTCAAGGCCAAGCAAGTATTAAGGGCTAAACTGCTAAACCAAAACAAGGCCTGATGTGTCAAGACTAAAAGGGAAGATTTCTCTATTTTATTTTCCTTAAATGCAGGATAGAGGATAGCACAATCCACAATACCAAATGTCACATGGTATGTAATATCATACTAGTTAACATAATGCTAACGCTTTATCTTGTGTGTTGAACACAGTTCCAGCTAGCAGAGCCTTGCAGCGGACCAAGGTGCAGAAATGTCTCATGCAGGGAGAACAGTTCAGGGTTGTCTCATATGGTACACTCAATACATCTACAGGATGAAATTCTAAGCTAGTATCAATTGCCTTCAAACTCCTTTGCTTCTCTCACATAATCACTAATAAGCTTCACTTGCAGTGTTTTTGTTGTTTTAGGTGGCCTTTGACTTGATCATGTGAGCATTACAAATTGCTCAATTTTTCTTTCTTAAATAGCTGCTCCCCTGTGTACCCCTGCTACAAAGTGGTGCAGGGGAGGGTACATTATAACACCACTTAAAGCAACTGCTGTAGTAGGCACTGTACACACACACAGCATACACACCATCTAAACAGACAAGGGGAACAAAATGCAAGAAAGCAGAGAAAAACGTACTTGTCCAAAGTCTGCTCAATCGTTAGCAAGTCATTACATGACTTGGTTTCTCTGTTTCTTCTGTCCTTCTCTAAAGTCATACATATATACTGAGAACCAATTCAAGGGTCTAGATCTTAATTCATCACCAACTTTATTCCTCCACTGCAAGTTAGAGGCCCCTATCTGATCACTGTAATTTAGCGAAGTAGTTAAAAGTACTTCACACAAATTGATTTTTAAGACTTTTTAAACTTTCTTGTATCTATTTTTAAATTTTCCCTGAAGTAATGAAATTTTATATAAATACAGAACACATTCAATACAGGATTAGAGGTATAAGCAAAGATATCTGGTAGGTATTTCTGTGAATTAACATAAAATAAATTTTATTTAAGAAGCTATGAAATTATTCAAAAATTTTGTTCACACTGTGACAAAAAAAACAATTCTTAAAAGCATAATTTTTGTAAAACATCGAGCACCTGAGTAATTGTGCTTAGATTTAATTACGACAACCATGTGAAAAATTAGAATAAATTATATATAATATACATTTGTATTTGGGATTAATATGGAATACAATGCCTCCAAGAAGCTATTATCAAAACAAAGGGCTTTCATTCTCCCACTTATTTTTCTTTAAAAATACCTTTTACATGAAATACTCTCCCACTGAAACAGTTACTGAAAAATACTTTTTTCCAAGAAGTTCAATTTCAGATGTGAGCAGCTTGTTCTGAATTGCGTAGGCGGTATAAGAACACTGCAGAAGTGTTAATGTAGAAGTAACATATAAGTGCATGAATAACATCTTCTTACTGATTTAACTGTGAAATATGTTCTTTTGGCATTTATAATTAGGGGCAGAGCAGATGGTGAAAGTTTAATATGGCCATTAAAATAAATTATGCTGCCAGTGTTTCTTTAGTCTATAAAACTTTGACTGGCTTGACTATTTCAGGTTGATATTTTTTGTTCTCCTTGGAGTAGTTCCTGTGCATATGCTGGAGACTATTTTGTATTGCAACTGCAGCAGAAAAAAAAAGGAAAGGGATGGGGAATTCTGTCCAAGACTAACAACACTTTTAAATGGGAGAACTCTGATTTAAATTTCTCTTCCCTCCCTAACAATATTTTTCTTCACCAAAAGAAGTTGTATTCTCCTTACTCTTTCACTTTGTCCTGGTTTCAGCTGGGATAGAGTTAATTTTCTTCTAGTAGCTGGGGGGTGCTGTGCTTTGGGTTTGGTATGAGAGGAATGTTGATGGCACATTGATGCTTTACTCGTTGGTAAGTAGTGCTTACACTGGTCAAGGACTTTTGGGTTTCTCATGCTCTGCCAGATGCATGAGAAGCTGGGAGGGAGCACAGCCAGGACAGCTGACCCAACTGGCCAACAGGGTATTCCATATGATATGACGTCATGCTCAGAATATAAACTAGGAGGCGTGGTCCGGGAATGGGAATTCGAAGCTCTGGGGACAGACTGGGCATCGGTCGGCGGGTGGTGAGCAGCTGCATTGTGCATCGCCTGCTTTGTATATTCTATTATTATTGTTATTATTATTACCACTGTTTTACTTTGTTTTATTTCAATTATTAAACTGTTTTTATCTCAACCCATGATTCTGCCCACTTTTGCCCTCCCAATTCTCTCCCCCATCCGACTGGAAAGGGGCGGGAGAGTGAGCGGCTGTGTGGTGTTTAGTTGCTGGCTAGGGTTAAACCACAACGCACTTTCAGTGTGTCAAAGCCTCAGAAACAATGCATGTTTCTTTGTTTCCTTCTTTAAATGATCAGCAAAAACAAAGGTCTGTTATATGTATTGCTGAATTGCATCTCTGAAGTACAGCATGTAAATTTTGTGATTCACACACGCATTAACTGTTTGTAGGAAGAACTACTGCTATTGTTGGCCATAGCTTTTTGCTATGGAACAGAAGACAAGAAAGGCATTTTATTTTTAGTGTGCTTCCAAAAGCAGTTAAGAGTCACAGCTAATCAGCTGGCTTAATAGCAGACAGTACAATACCATCTCATGTTCAGCACTGAGGTTTAGGATTCACCTCAGGACACATTCATAGAAATCTTTCCCTTGTGAAGAGAGGCATGGTATTACCTGCATTTCTCTTCAGAGTAATCATTACCAACAGAATATGTATCACTCATGGTTATCCATGAGCAAACTTCATGGCTTGTTTTAGGCAGAAAAGGAATTGCTGCAATTCAAAATCAATGGGTAAACTGCAATAAAGCCAGAGCAGAGATGATGAAGTAGCACAAAACTATTTGGCTGGTATACATTGATTGGAATGTAGTTAAAACACTGATTGGTCATGGGATTTGAAATGTTCCACTTCCATCATTACTGTTCCAGAGAAAACATTCTGCTAGTGTAGAAAGACTTGATGCTCAGGTAAGTTTGTGAAAGACCGTTTATCAAGATAGGGAGTGGGGCTGCATTTAAAGCCTCCTGGGAGCTACCCTTTGCTGCTCGTCTCCTCCCCACAATGGACCTCTCTGTATTAAGCTAATAGGTGTAATTGAACTCTGTTGTTGAGAATGTAATAAAACTCCATTCCGGCTGTCCAATAACATCAGAAACTTCAGACGCCTTCAGCTACCCACAAAAACCATATTACAACTCTTAATTCCAGAGCGAAAAGTACAATTTAAAAACTACAAGAATCTCTTGTTTCGTTATGCAGTTTTCTTAAAACATGCTGTATTGGAGAAAAACTTAGTTTGATTTCAATCAAATGTTATCTAGGTGAGGATCTGCAAGATCTGAAATATACGTTTACTTATTTGTTAAAAACCAATAATGGATTAAATAAAATATATGTTGTATTATTTAGAGTATTTTAATATATAATATTCTGAAATAAAATAGTATCAGAATATGAGGTTGCAACTGACTCCTCTCTATATCCAAAGACAACTTATAAGAATTCAGAGCACTTTTAGAATAAATTATTCTGCAAAGAAAACAGTAGGGACTGAAAATGGCTTTGAAACCTGAGCCAGTTGGTAGCCTGGTTCAAGGTAGCTGGAAAACTAGCTTAAAAACCAAGCTCAGCGTTTCCCCGAGCAGTGGGATCCAAGGACAGCTAAGTTGCAGTGTCTCCTGTTCTGTTGCATCTGAACCAAATGGGGGAAGGAGAGGTGGCCAGAGAAAAGAGATATTGCTGCTATGTTTGATTTCTTCTTATTTCCAGAAGAACCTTTTAGGGTAGAAATATGGTCAGTCACATATTGGGACAAACTTTTTAAAATAGAGTACAATTGTGAAAGTCACAAATCAGCATAGCTTCACCACAGGATCTTCATTAACTCCATTCTTCGGGCTGACCCCCATTGTCATTGAAAAAAATCTGCAATTTTAGTTTTGTTTTTTTGTTATGTGTAATACAAACAGCAGGCATGTCTGAGATTTAGAGAACATGGGGCACACTTTAAATGCATAAATGAAGTTAGATGTGTCAACTGCCATTTCTACCTTTGAAAAACTTCCTTCAGTCTTTGCCATCTGTACCCTTTTTCCACTGCCTGGAGACCTGCTGCTCCTTTTATCTCTTTGCACGCCTGTGTTTTGCCTGATAAAGCATTCTGCTGTGCGAAGTGCAGATTAGTTCACTGCTTGCATTCATAGTAGCCATCACTGGTAACAACATTCTAAAATAACCTTTCCCAGGAAAACCAACTAGGGAAAATACTTCTATACACAAAACATTAATATCCTACTTTAAATATAAGCTATATTAAAAAAAAGACTATAACTTACTAAATTACATTACATATTCAAAGCCGAAATAGCGTAGCTAGATATATATTAAAAAAGAGTAAAATAAACTCTCCTGAATATAAAAAAAAAAAAAATCAAGTGTTGTTACATTTCAACAGACACTGCGCCAACAGAAGTGTAGGAATCAAGAACTGAGGTTGGAATAAAGTCCTTAAAAGCAGCTATGCGATTGCTATGAGCAACAACCCTTTTCTGTACTAGAATCTCCATACAATAGGAGATAGTTCCATCATTGCAGAAGGAACTATGGGGAAAACAATAACTAATTACAGACTGTAACATCTTTCAAAACTCTTTTCAAATCTCGTAGTTAAGACTAATTAAAATTCCCATTCAAAGACACTTCTTCAGTAAGGGGACAATAGGGAGACAGTGAAACTTTTACTAGGAGTTTGCAAATTCAAATTTAAACTATTGTTGATTCTGGGAGCCGAACTGACAGTAATGGGAAATGGCAAATGGGAAAATGAGAGCACAGTATCCGTAAGAGTTGAAGAAGAGGGGATGTAGTCCATTTGCATTGCACAGCCACTGACTATGAGAGTCTGTGCATCTTCTGGAGTTATTTCAAAGAGTAAGAATATTTTAGTGATTAAGGGCTCTATCTTAGACACCAAGTTGAAAGGGGCTCAGTTTCCATCTCCACCCTAGACCTTCTTTACACTCTTGAGCAAGTCTTGGCTCCTATCCATTAATAACCTTCAGATATACAGAGGTAGAGCTTCAGTTTTCAAAAAACGGGCAAGCAATTTTATACAAATGTATGAGAAATAGCACAGGAAACTGGATCTTGATAAAGTTTTTACTATCTCTTCCATAGGCCCATTAATTTTTACACTACTGCTAACTGGAAAACCTTCGCAGAGAACTCTTTTTTACAGAGGCAGAAGGAAAGTTGAGCAGTGGGAAGCCAGATTTGTGTTTGTACTACTATCCTAGAGTTATAAACGACTTCATTTCCGAAGTACCCATGTAGGATCACTCACAGATGAAGAAACTTATTCAAACTGTTACTTCAGTAAAAGTTTTCTGCACAATTAAATTTTAATTCTAATCTTACACTGAATACAGGAAGAATCTCATAGCTGTAGATTTTTTGCTGCTTTAGCTTTGGTTTTAGGCTGCATTATTACACTATGCAAACAAATTTTTGTCACTATTACAACATTTCACTGCAAAGATAGCATAATTCACATCAGTTTGGTATCCCCAGGCAGCCACTGCAGCTGGGAAACCATTACTTTTCTTAACTACGGAAAAACATGAGTTCACAAATCAAGCCAATTAGTATAGGCAAATTTTAATCTCAGCATATTTCATAAAGCAGCATTTATTAAGCAGAACACCACTCCCCTTCTCCATCAACCTATTAACAAAAGCATGTCTCTACTTCCATTATATGGTCATTACGTTTTAGATCAAAGCAACAGGACATGTACTTTAGGAGCTGCATTGCAGGCAGGCAGAAAATGAGACAAGAGAATGTTCTCCGATATCTCTTCGCATCTCTGCCTAAATAGGACCTGAATCATTCAGAATAGTTATAGCTATGTACGATATGGTTTTCCACATCTGTTAATTTCAATAAAAGTTAAATGTGAATAATAAACCCACTAAGGTGAAACACTCACTTCTGTCTCTCTCAAAAAAAAACCAAAAAAAACACCAAACCAACTCACTGAAATTTTGAAGTCAGTAAAACTAATTAATGAAAAACAAGCAGGTACTTTGAAGCAAGTTCAATTTTTTGCTCCTATGTCTCAAGAAATAGTCAGTACACTACTCTCTACTATTGATTTGTCTAGTGAAGGGAAATCTGCTTCAGAAAACATGACACCTTAATTGCAGGCCTCTAAGAATCCTACAATATCTGAAAAGTGGTATATTGACGTATTTCAGAAATGTAATAATCCTATAATTTTCTATTACATTAACTTGTGTATTTTAAAGAAATTAGTGAAAAAGAATGAATGTCACCCTTGCAATATCTGAAGACTTGCAAGAAAGCTGCTAAACTTCAAAGACTTCTTTAGAGGGCTTGCAGTTATGTGCAGATACATGGCAGGGGATGTCCTCAAAATGCGGCATTTCATAAATGACAGAAAAAGGAAAACGAGAAAGGGAGTAGAGATTGGCAAAGCAGAAAGAAAATGCTTAAAAAGGATCAGCAGCTAGACAAAGAGTATCTCATCAGATACTGATGAGAAAACCCACCCATGCAGCTGAGACAAGAATGTCACCATTAAAGAATATGCTGTTGAAACTAATGATAGGAGGCCTAGAAGATTAATTTTAGTGTGTCAGGTGATCTAAGACTATGCCAAAGTATTCTTCTGTTCTCGTCCTTAGGCTTATGCTAGCAAAACTCACAAATTCAACTCCCAGAGTTAAGAACACTATAAATTGTCCTAAATTATCATTTATGTACTGTAGTATCTTTAGAAAATCTGCCTGTTAGCTGTTCAGCAGAGTAAAGCCATGACACACTGTGCATTTCCAAGATTAAAAATAAACATTCATGCCATATTTCTAATCTCACTCTTGGATGTCAGTGCTGTGTTTGGGGCTGGTGGGCCCAAACTGTTGAAATTCTAACTACAAATGTACAGTATCAGTGACTGTTCTGTTATACAGCACGGTTGCACAAGTCTTGCAGGCATAATTACGACGATAGAAAACTGTAGAAAAATGCCACAGTGCACAAATCATACTGACTCTCGGAGACCAGCTATAATGCACTGTGCTCTTATCTCTGCATCAGGCACTAGGGGTCCACCAATAGCATCTGCATTTATATTTTGTCATCAGACCATACTTCTATACACTTAGGGCATTCTGCACAGACTCGTAGTGTCTGTCCAGATATGCATAACCTACACATTGATTCAGTTACGGGCCAGTTATAAGTTCCTATAACTTATGTTTGCAGACTAAGTGGCAGGAAGTTACAGTTTATATAAGCAGAAATGTTAGAAAAGCAGGATGAACGCAATTTGGATTGATCTCAAACAAATTAGGATTCTGGTAAAGTATTTTTAACCTGGACAGTTTAGGGACAGCAGTATTACTATTTTGTATTATAAGCTTTTCCAGCATCTCTTACTTATATTACAACTTACGTTACGACTATTTAATTAGCACAATCATAACAGAACTCCCCATCTACTACTTACTGTTGCATATTTTCCTTCTCAGCAGGTTACCTTCTGACCTACCCCAGTTTAAAGAATTGTTTGTTTTCCACTAAACAAAATATGAAGGTGTCCTCCACAGGTATGTTCAGCTCAGAGTATTATGATCACAAGCGTGGCTATTGTTCTAGCTGTGTCAAGCAGCCTTATTGCCTGCTGCTCTGAGTTTGCAGAGAGAAGAAACATTTATTAGATGTTATTTAAAGTTTCCTAGGACAGAAAACTTGACCAGACTGACAGAGTTGGGAAAAGACTGTACACCTTTCGAGTGTGTAGGCCTGAAATGATCAATTAGATCAAATAGAAATTCTTATTTCTAGCGATAATAATGGAAACTTGTTTTTTGAACTGCCAAATTCTACAATCCGTACTCAGGAAGAGCTTCCACTTGATTGTGGTGCTTCAGAAAGCTTTGGGCAAATCTGCAGAAGTGGAAACTAAGGGCATCCCAAAGGCTGCCTTTTCCATTCCAAGCCAGTTCTGGTCATACCACTTATTCTGGACTCTCCTTGAGAAGTGTCTCCTGTGTGAGAAAAACAATTCAAGTTGATCATTATGTTGAGTTATGGTAGTTTGTTAATCATCAGAATATGCTAAGGAGGAAAATGTTCTCAATTTGCATCTGGAAAAACTGAGTCATTAAGGTCTCTCCTTTCAGAAGCTGTTGGGAATTTTGGTTTCTAGTGCCTACTTTGACCCTGCTTTATTTTTCTTTCTAAAGCAGATTTTATATACCCACAGCTTCCTAATTAAATTCAACAGAATGTATTTAGCTGAAAAATAAGTCCAAAACACCTCAAAAGACACTGATATTCACCTATTACCCATAGAAAATGGCAAAAAAAACATCTTTACAGACTGTTACTAATAATTAACATGCTCTGCTGCAGTCTTTCTTGAGTTTGTTTGAAAGAATGGAAATAAAAAGCAACATGAACAGAAGAAGTGCTTGATGGTAAAAAAATGAATGTAATTTTCAAACATCTCTTCTGAATTGGAAGAATTCCATCAAATTAGTGATTTTTAATCAGTGAAAATCTTGGATTACATATAACCTGCTTAGTAGCTCTTGCCTATTACAAAGTGAGAAACCTACATGAAATTTGAAGTATCCATAAGTAAAAATATTTCTCTATTAAGAATAGCTATTCCAATTATGTTTTGACAATTCCTAGCATAACATGACTCATTAGGCTTTTGGACCTCGTGTAATACATGCGTATCCAAAAAACTGGCATTTGCCCATTTTTTAGGAAGGTAAGGGTTCATAGATGGTCACACACAAAAAAGAAAGCTTTTTGCTTGTTCTCTCATTTAATAGCCAAAAGAACATGAGTCCATCACACGCCATTCAACATTCACAGAAAAGTCAGACCAAATCTGCTGCAACAGATTCTGACTAGTCAGAAACAACCAGCTCAGGCTAATGATCAGTCTGCTCGCTAATAGTGAGAACCTCACAGTTTGGGGAGTGACCCACCTGGATACACCTCTCTTGAACTTGACAAGCATACTCTAACATACAGAAGAATCTAAGCAATCAAAGGCAAGGGCAGACAAGGGATTTGCTGTAGAAGAAAATGTGTGCATTAGGAGAAGACAGTGTAGACAAGGGATAGGATATCAACATGCAAGGGGATATCAACATGCTTCTTTTTTTACGGGGTTTGTAGAATTAGTAGCCTTTGCTTTTTCATGGGTCTGTTGTCTGTGTATTTGCCTCAGGGCACCTCTATTACTGTATGCTTATCAAATCCTGAACGTGTGAGATTTTTAAGGTTTTAGTATTATTCTACGGTCATTTTTCAACAGTGTTTTCTCATTCTTTGACTGTGTTTTCACACCTCAGCTGAAATTTGTCCAAACAGCTGAGCACAAAATGTATCCAAGAACAGGAAAAACCAAAGTACACACTAATTTCCTTCAAATGTCTCCTCAGCTTTACAGGAACTTTAAGATTACAGGGAACTATAAACTAGCAATACGTTACTTGAAATGACAAGATATAGAGGAAGTGACCTTAAGCAATCTCTATTGCACTGTTTTTCCACAAGTGTAGCTTCATTTTCATTTATGTTGGTAATGTGTATTGAATCATGCTTGGAGTTTTTATAGTAAGATGATCCTCCATAGTATTATTTCATAAATGAAAGAAATGCATATTCATCCATTAGTTCAGAGGCCTAAAGTCCTCCCAGGAGTGTCGCAAAAACAATGTAATGTTCCAAGAGCTGGGCTTTGCTTTCGGATTACTGGTTGAGCTGATGGATGTGAAAACTCCTGTAGCTAGATAATAAGCTATTGGCTACAGTTCTAAGGAGTGAATAAATTATTTTAAGCTTGGTACTAATTTATGCTCACAAAATGAGTAAGGGTACCATCTGTTCAAGTACAGACAATATAAAATTCTTTTAATTTGGTGTTAAATTGCTCACTTTTGACATAGCTGTGTCACTGGTGAATATTCCTTATATTGAAATTATACAGAAGCAGAAATCTACCTTTTCTGAACAATGGCAGGAAATCACCTAGGCCTATAAGCAAGGTAGATGTCATGACTTGAAAAAGTAATAAATAATTTTGGAGTAATATGTGGGGGGAAATTTGAACTCTTAATGGGGGGAAAAAATGAGAAAGAAGGAAAAATTTTAGTAAAACCACTTGGGAGTTTTAGATAGTTTCAAATTATCTCACCTGTTCTCCAGAAGTGTTAAAATTTAGAATAAGCAAGGTATCTCACACCAGGAAACACAGGCACTCTCTATGCTCAACTTACTTCATTTCCATGTTTCTAATAAAAGCCTTGACTAAATTCTAAGGACTGAAGTTCTCATTCATCTCCCTAGAGATCATACAGTCATTCCTACAAAGTAATTTTAAATAGGTTAAGGCAATGGAGATGACATGCATAAAGAAGCTGAAAATCTGCAGTAGAATCCAATTATTTTTTAATATATTTTTTATTTTATAGTTTATCTATGGTATTATCTGAAAAGAATTAATTTGTGCTGCCTTCCAGAGAAAGTGGGATCATTTCCTATACTCTAAACATTTTTACTAATTCTTACTGGAGAAAGATACAAGTTTAAATTACATGTTATCGTATTGGACGAAAGAAATTATTAGTATAATAAAAACTGAGAAGAATGACCTGAAGTAGATCTGGTAAACAGCTATATCATACTTCTATCTCCTCTCTCCCAAGAAGGATGGGAAATACACACATTCCTCCTTCCTGTGCTAGCAGTTTGCTGAGTCAGAGGAAATTAATTGAGTCTACTATGGTTTACTATTCATATTACAAAATACTAGACATAACAGCTGCAGTGGACAGTGAAACACAGAACAGTAAGATCTTCCATGTCCTAAGAAGTTCATGGTTCAGCTACAAAGTAAAAGCCAATAGACTCCTGCAAAGGAAAACATAAAGACTGTAATACTAGGTCGATCACAGTAAGCACCAGTATTAGCACTTCACAGTTGCCCCTCTGCCTTTTCTTTTTTTGGAGTGGGTAAGCAGCACAGCAAAATAAAATTTTAGTAATTAATTTGCAGGATATAGATAACTCTTTTCAAGTGTTTCATAACACCTTCTCCCAGATGCAAGAGCCAGCATGGGAATAGGCCTAACATGCCTACTAAAAAATTTAACAAATGGGTGATGAAGTCCCGTATCTCTAGTTGGCTGCTGAATAGTAAATAAAAGAGGAGAGGAAGAACTTCAAAGGTTTTCACTTGAACAACCAGATTTTTTTTTTTTATTATTGTAATAGAAAAGGATGCAGTGCTGACAAGAGAATAGATGATGGTGGTCACACCAGAAGTGTGAGAAAACGATCTTTGTAGTGGTAGCCTGAGTGGATACAAGAAAAGAGACATTGCATTCACTGAGGCCAGAGAAAACATTACAGAAATCAGACATGACTTAATTAGAATTTGTAAAAGAAGTTTACTTACATGGATATGATACAGAAAGAATATGCTATGTTTAAGAAGGCACATGAAAAGGGATATGCTATTTGCAGGCCTGAATCATGGGTAAAAAAGTCTTGTTGCCTACAGTGACTGAGGAAGGAAGTAACAGGACTACAGGGTATAAAGGCTTCTGTTTTAGAAGTGTGTTGCAGGGATATTTCTGTTTTAGTAATATTGAGAGAACATCTAAAATCTTGTCAGAAGACAATGTCTGGAATAGAGGTGCAAGTATAAATTGTCGGTCTAGAGAGGGCAACTGAATTTGTGTTTGAGATTACTGAGACAAAGGGTATGGAGAGAAGTAAGACAGAAAAATGGACAGAGCTGTACAGACTTCTACAGGAAAAGAAAGAGACTCCTTGGGAAGGTATCTTGAAAAAATATTTAGGGCCACAGAAACGGATACAGCCATGGAAGACTGACAGGAGAGGGCACAATTTCAAAAAAATCATGCTGGCAATGCCAAAGACCATTGAGAACAGAGCAATGGTTCTGATCTTTGCCCACCAGAATGAAAAGCCTCAAAACAGAAAGCAGCTCTACAGCAGTGTCATATGAAAACTGCAGTTTGGTCTAACAGCTCAAAGAAGAGAGAGGAATAGAGGCTGGGGTGGTGGGAGGGGTAGATTTCTATATCCTTAAATTTTTTTATGTATCTTCTTCAGTATTTACAATGTGCTGCTGCAAGTACTGTGGTATCATCTAATTTCTTCCACAAAGTTTGTAATAGTATTTTTCCTATGCATAGAAGTATCAGAAGAAATAAAAACAATGCACTTGATTAAATAAACAGGCATGCATTCATTTTAAGTTAGTGCGAGCTGTACTTAACATACTGCATTTCTTGGTACAGCATCCATTTCTCAGGTCACCATGATGTCTTAAAAAGTAGTATTTGGAGTTGAAATAAGAAGCAAAATTACCTCTAAAAAGGGTTTTCACCCACTAGGTTAATGACAACGGAACTTCTATGTTACTGATTCTTTATTTTAGGGGCAAAACCCACAAATCAATTCAAACTTTTAATAGTAAAACCTTGCATGAGCTCATATACATCTCTCTCTCTCTACTGAATCAAACCCCCATGTGCTCATTCCAATATATGCATATTTAAATGTATTAATATTAGGTAAAAGCATATGGTAAAATATGGCAATTAATATGGTAAAAGCATAAATATATATATTTATGAGGCATAGAGAATGTATGTTATATACTACCAAGTATCCTCATTACACCAATCAGAATATCATTATGATACAAAAAATAAACTGATGTGATAAAGTGGTTTGGCAGATGAAATTAGGTACTTTCATTTGCAACGCTACTTTTAATCTAAGTTTTCCATGCATAATTCCCTTTTTGGTTAGCAGTTAGTACTTTAGATTAATAATTGTATCTTCATTCGGAATTTTTCTTTTTTTCCTCTTTTTTAGGATTTAGACCAGACCCTAAAAAGATTATTTCTGCAGAAGGGTAGCAGAAACACTGCTGTTCGGGGGAACACAGACGATGTTTCTGCACAAGCTGGATAAGATCATGAAGAAACTTCACCTACAGTAAGTAATATCATTAATATTCCAAGTGCTTTGTAAATAATCATGCAACTACTACCATGCGCATTGTTTAATAATGTCGTGGTATAGATCTACTCCAGTGTGACATAACTGGGTTCTCAGAATCCCAGTTTTGCAAGGCACTTCTGTGCCTACTGTGCTGCTGAAGTACTGGAGGAATAGCAGTACACAGAAGTACAGGGACACTTGTGTGCTTTCAGAGCTTACTGCTGTGCTTAGCCGAGAAAGGGTGGGATTCCTCCCAGGCCCGAGTGAGGCTGAGCAAAGACAAGTGGTCTGCTAAATAAAACTTTTTAGCATATAAGTGTTGCCTTGCCTGACTAGAAGAAGTGACTGATCAATGACAGGATCTAGTCGTAGCCACCATTTCAGTATTTACAGATGTGTTTGAGTGTGTCTGAGGTGACTTGCCCCAAGACTATGTGGCTAAGATAGAAATTCTCACTAAGGACCAGAAAACTTTTCCAACTTGTTTTGTAGCTCTGTTGAACCCTTCAGCTCTGCAGGAAATAAAAGCTTTTTCTTTTTTTTCCCCTCGCTAGTCTTGCAAACGGAAAGAACAGTCCTCAAAAAACTAGTGAAACTGGACTAGAAAGGTATTATATAGGACACCCACATACACATCAAAATATTGTTACTTCTCTCTTATCACACAATACAGGCAACTTGAGAAGTTAATTATGAACTTTCTATACTGAAAATAGCTGAAATTATTGGAACAGGAAGTAACAGAAGTTCTCTGTATTTCAGTGTGTCTGTTTTTTCTATCGGCAAATTTTGTAGTACTGGTTTCCCTTATGTTCTTCTACAACTGCTGCAGTCATGTAAATAAGAGCTTTTAAACAACAGAAATGAGAAATTAAAGTCGTCTAAAAATTTTAGAAGTGTTTTTTTAGACTTGAAACGATTTCTAATGCTGTTTCTAAAACTGAAATTCATTTAAAGTTAATATTATATTAATTATTTTGCTTTAAGATATGCAATCTTTTATAACACACTCAGTAAATTATCTGTTCAGTTATTAAATGTCTGTGAAAGAAAGTTACAGCTAATATGGCACGTTTCTTAGAAGCTATACCCAAGGTATTAATGCTTCCTACTGAAGCAATTTAAATAGGCCACTGAGGTCAATCACGTCTAATTGATCTTGCTGTAATAATTTGGTTCCATAGCGTTCTAAACACATTCTCTCCGCTTATTGAGATGCATTTCTTGTACAATAGAGTTATACAATTGTCGTGGTTTAACCCCAGCCGGCAACTAAGCACCACACAGCCGCTCGATCACACTCCCCCTGGTGGGATGGGGGAGAGAATCAGAAGAGTAGAAGTGAGAAAACTCGTGGGTTGAGATAAAGACAGTTTAATAAGTAAAGCAAAAGCTGCGCACGCAAGCAAAGCAAAACAAGGAATTAATTCACTCCTTCCCATCGGCAGGCAGGTGGTCAGCCATCTCCAGGAAAGCAGGGCTCCATCACGCGTAACGGTTGCTTGGGAAGACAAATGCCATCACTCTAAATGTCCCCCCCTTCCTTCTTCTTCCCCCAGCTTTATAGGCTGAGCATGACATCATATGGTGTGGAATATCCCTTTGGTCAGTTGGGGTCAGCTGTCCCAGCCGTGTCCCCTCCCAGCTTCTTGTGCACCCCCAGCTCACTCGCTGGTGGGGTGGGGTGAGAGGCAGAAAAGGCCCTGACTCTGTGTAAGCCCTGCTCAGCAGGGACTAACACATCCCTGTGTTATCAACACTGTTTTTGGCACAAATCCAAAACATAGCCCCATACTAGCTACTGTGAAGAAAATTAACTCTACCCCAGCCAAAACCAGCACATGAATCTGCCATTTATACTTCACTCTACATTATTATATTACTACCTTATTTTATTATAATGTCCTTGAGATCAGTTAATTTTCTCAAGTCCTTTACAGAGTAGGGCTTAAAAGTACTGCAAAACTTAGCTGCGATAAGATTCAACTCTTGGGATCAATGCCAAAAGGTGGCATTGAGCTGATGTACCACTGCACCATTCTGCAGCAATTTTCTAAGCAGAATTTTCAACCCACAGAACCATGTATGCACTCTGAATGAATAAGAAGCATTGCAACGCAAGCATTTACAGAAATACTGCCAGCATTTACAGAAATACTGTTTCCTAGCAAATAGGACCCTGATGAACACCCCCACAGATTTCAGTCAAATAAAACTTCAGCAAGTATGTATTTTAAAGGTCAAGGAGGGAATAACTTCCTTTTTGGAATAAGATGGGCCTGTGCTGTACTCTACCTGTGTTGGCAGAAAAGAACTGTTTATCCTCATGTTGAGGCATGAAGCTGTAAAGGAACCACCAAAATAGAGGACTAATGCTCAGGCAAACAGAGGCTACTATGCCAACATGTTGCACAAAGGACATATTCTCCAAAAAGCCTCAAAAGAACTGTGCCTAGTGGACAGTAAGGATAATGAGTATGTGGTATTTTTTCTTTAAAAAAAAAAAAAAAAAAAAAAATCTTTCTCCAGAGCTTCCTACAGCAGTCCTGCGTAACCTAGAACTCGTATAACAAATATATAACTCAAGTTGATTATGAGTAATAAATTATGGGTTTATTATCGTGAGTAATTTGGGGAGCAGAGGGCTTCAGGGAGAGATAACTTGTTGCTTAGTTATTCTATAGAAAGAGCAGACATTTTATTTCTGATCAGTTACTCCACTGGAGTTGAGAGATGGATCAGAAAAAAAAAGAAGTATACTTTTAAGACCTTATGAATTACAAGAGTCCTGAGTTGGTCCCTGGAATATTCTCATACCACTCCCAAATAAACAAACATATCTGTTTTCCTATTTCAATTAATCTTAAAGTATTTAAAGGTTTTCATGAGATCTTGCCTGTCTTAGGGCAGTATGTGGACTTCACTCAAAAGAATTATCAAGAGAACTAAATAAAATTTCTCCTGAAGGAATTATGCTTGGTACTACTTACATTGATCATGTAAGGAGCTAAATGCCTTAAGTACTGTCATGTTATCTTCAAGGGAAGTATTTAATAATGTCTCCAATAAGCAGAGATATGTACTCTTTCTTACAAAATAAACAGACTCGACTCTACTTGCATTTGGGTGGGTGAAAATGCACACAATGCAATGTGAAGACAGCCTTTATCCTTCTGTCCATTTACAGAATTTTAAATGATGCTTGCTATGTAGTCCAAAGCTAGATTATAAATGGCACATAAATTATTCTTCCTTACAATGCTCTGTATTTTTGGCAGTGGCTAAAACCTCCCTTAGTATAATTCTGTATGAACCACTAAAATCACATGCTAGTAAATTACTTGTCCGTCTACATACAAAATAAAATCTGAATTAATTCTTCAATAGGTTTATGTAAAAATATACATTTGACAGTGCCAATTTATTAATTTTTACTTGACATATGAAATGTTTTGTCAGCTTAAATTCAGAAGATTTTTTTCTTAAAGAAAGAGCTCAGGTCTTGTAATTATCACCTTAAAACTTTGTTCAGTTCCTCTATGTAAAACCAGACAGACTTTATTCAGTTACTCATATTTGGGACATGAACAGACTTCTTCCTGCTTGTGCCAGCAATTTAACATCAACTCATTTCTTTGATTTCTGAAGAAACTGTTTGGAGAAACTCAGAATACCAGACTGGCTTAATTTATATGCTAATACATGATGATTTCATTGAAGTACTGCACTCTGAGGTCCCAGATGCTAAATAAAACAGAACACCAAAATTTTGGTTGTGCAAAATTCAAGTATTCTCTTTTTTTTTCCAACAAAAAAGAATAAAATGTTTCAGATAAGTGAAAATGAGGATAATAGTTACCCATTTTGCAACAGTGCTGGGGTGATTAATTAACCAATATCTGTACAGTGCTGTGAAGATGAAGAACCCCTAGTCTTATCATCACCATATGCTTTCATCCATTTTTGTTAGCTGCAGCATGGAGAACAAAATCAACAGACTGTACAGTATTTAAGCACTTAGGACTTCAGCAAATAAAACATTTAAAATCTGAAAAGTGAAATAAGACCCCTACAAAAAAAGCTACAGATACACGACACAATTCCTAGAAAGAGTTTATCCTTATTCCACCATTGGTATATTTACTCCTGGGTGATGAGGACTCATTTTCTCCAAGTTGTTAGTGAAATTACTGGACTTAATTTGAATTTGCAGTGAATGAGTATATGGCTCATTCATTTAATTCCCAGTTGTAGTTTCTTTTTCATTTCACTGCAGTTTTTTGAGATACATTTCAGCAGGGACTCAGTCACAAAAAAATGTATTGCCAAGCAAGGCGCTCATAGGAACAAAGGAAACAAAAATGAACTTGTAATATTCTGAAACTGACTGTGTCTACTAGATTATATGCTAGTAATGATAACCTGTATTTTACCTATTGTTAGGAAAAGCAATTTACGATTTGACTTACATCCATTCTATGTAGTAAATTAATATAAATTTTAACTGTACACAAATCCTGATCAATCTCTTAATTTCTCTGATTACTACGCCTGGACATTTGTTACACTACTGGAGAACACATCTAGTAGAAAATGGCACTTCCTCATTAAACTGCTATTTCCCAATACACAAATCATTTAGACAATGTCTGGAGACTGTCAAGAACGTCCTGCTTTTATAATAACATAACTATTATATTCTCTTAACTAGGAAGATTCTTAAAAACACCAACAGCATAAAAACATTTGAGGGAGTATGTATTTTGCCGTAATCTCTTTTCTTACTTGAACATTTCTAATTTTCTAATCACAAAACTTAAATTCAAAGTGACACAGTTGGAACATTAAGCATACTTCAAACTCTTTAGGGATCACATTTAGCTAGCTAAACTCTTACAACAGTTTACAACCTGCTTTATTCTCACTTTCTAAATGCCTTAGTATTTTTCTTACAAAATCACGGACTCCACTTCCCATAGTTAGCATAGCAGTATGGTACAGAGAGCCTTGTCTGTACTTGAGACCTCATGATTCATTTTTCCTAGGGCAATTTTTACAATCTATCCCTTTATCATAGTTTTATAACAGTTACTGAGTTGCTGAAAAACATACACACACAAAATTTTATATAAAAGGATACTTAAAGTCAACATATAATTGAACTTAAATGAAATTTTAAGATAAATGAATTACTCCTACTATTTTCCAGAAATCAATTATTTCATAAATGATGCTGGGGTATGGATTTGAAGTTTAGTTCAAGAGAAGGGGACGGATGTGAAGTAACACAGAGGGACCTTAGAAATAAATTGAAATAAGAAATAAACCTTCCTATACATCATGTAAGTGTCAGTAAGTAAATGATGCCTATCTACATTATGTGGAATAACAGATATCAAACTGTAAAATCTCAAATACATGTAATTCTCTTCTATGAGTTCTAAGTAGCTCTGAATACATCATCAGTTGTTTTGTAGCCTATTAGGATTATGATGAGATGTCTCTCAAAATTCCTTCCAAATGTTCCTATTTGCCTCTAATCCATATTACTATAGTCGCTGTAGATTTTAAACAGCTAGGCAAAGATAATTCAGTTTCATCAGTTCAACTTCAAACCATAATGACAAGAGCTATCTATTCTTATTATTTTTATTTTCCTATTCTGCTCCAACTGCAGCCCAAAAACATCATTGTAAACTGTGAAGCAGCAACCTAGGGAACAAACATTTCATAGGTCTGCACAAAAGGACTAGAGCGCCTTATTAAAAATTAATGTTAGTGCTTCGGTAATGAAAAAGCCCAATCCTGCAAAAACCTTAATAGTATGAATAGTGTCACCTTTCCTATACAAGCAGTAAAAGTGAAAGCTCTAAAATTGCTCAAGAGGCTGAGGATTAGCTACCTAACTAGGGCCTAAAGTATCAAACCCAGTGTTTTCTATTCTTGAATTGTTAGTTGCCATCTTGAGAAAGATTTTCTTTATATCCAGAAACACAATTAAGGCAAGTAGTTGGAAGAAAATAAAACAGCTGCTGCTCTGCATAGAAAATCACTGCATGTCACTAGTTACAGACAATAAATGAAACACTGGCAAAAATCCACTACATTATACCCCAAACTGCTCCTGTTTACACTCTATGCAGCATAAAAATAAGTGTTGATATCTTATCACTGTTGTGCAGGTCTGCAAATCTGCATCAGATTTGATTATACTGCATGACAAATGAGAATGCTCTTTCCAATTCTCAGCCAGCCTGACAGACTATAACTACACTCTTGCAAAACTGCAGCCTCTAGGCAGCATATCTTGTTTGTTCAAGACAAACCTGATCTAATTGAGATTTTTTTTCTGTACTTTTTCACCTTTCATTTAAGCTCAAGTGAATTTAAGCCTTTTCCTCACAATTCTTTACCACTGAAATCCTGATGCAGAGGAATTAGCTGAATAACCCAGTAAAGACACTTTTTAGCATGACCACTCTTTTTACCTCTGTATGGAGCGCTGAGGTCTGGGTGAAGTTAAGGAAGCAGGCTTAGAGCAACCAATTAAAGAGAGACAAAAATGGAGCATACAGATAAAGCAGCATAACAGGAACAATACGCTATTAAATATGCTATTAAAAAAACAGCAGTACAAAGTACCAATGTGCAAAGCAAATGAAAAAAATATATTCCAAAACAGGAGCACAAACTGCAGGCACCTAACTCCTATCTTACTATAAGAGCAAAGCGTATGTTGAGGAAATCTGTAATTAGCAGTGTCTTCTAAATGAAAATACAGTAAACGAAAGCTAGTCAGAAGAATGGGAAGCAGAGATGGTAGCTCTTGTCCACTTTCAAACATTAAAGATAATCAAAATGTTCCCATTCAAAACCAGTAAGAGCTGTTTATTTAAGGTAAAGGGAGATGCAAAATCATGTGAGAGATTCCACAGCCCTCCTCTTGTCTCTCTGAAAAGAATTAAAGGACTCTGTTCATTTAAACGTAAAGGTGTTTCTATAATAACAATACTAAATGCTGTAGCATTAGCTGGTCTGAATCCACTGATCCAACATAGTAAATCCTAACTGGTGGAACAACGACAAAAGAAAAGCTCAATTTGTGCAGTGCTTTGTAAATCAACACCCACTATGGCATTTTATCACTTCTGAGATTACACGGGGCAGGCCCAGAGCCTCTTCCTTTCCCAAGCACTGCTCACTTGGATAGGGTTTCAGTTTAGTACTCCTAAATCACTGAATTCCTAAATCATTTGATTGACTGTTTTTTATTACTATTCTTGATAGCATTTCTCCCACAGGTAGAAGACTCCAAGAATAGTTTTGACTAAAGATGGTGGCAGTGAAACTGGATTACAGGACTGGGTGAAAAGCTGTCAGTTTTTTCTGCCATGATCTCTGTTAGATCCACAACGTCTGACAGATAGAGGGTTTTAGAATTAACTACTGGCCCCGCCCATGCCTCATCCTGAAGCTAACAGCCAACCCTAATCAGCGTTGTCCTTAACACAACTGTACGTCTTTGCAGTAGACATCAGTTAAGGATGACATATTTCACATCAGGCTATATATGGCCCTGTGACACTGCACAAGAATCCATTAGGAAGACTGAAAAGTCTAATATTTTTCTTTTTAAATTATAATTGTTTTAAAAGCTAAAACCTAGAAAGAGTTTTAATGCAGAGCAGCCATGTTTTCACAAACATAACTGGAAATACACCTGGGGCAGAGACGTTTGAAGCCCAGGTGAAGAGGCTCAAGAGCATCTCTTTTCCTTGTACACACACAAATAGAAGAGATTTATTTGTTCATTTTTTGTCTATGTGTGCTTAAGAGGCCATATTCTTGTGTTTATCTAAATTTAATTTGATAACTATGTATCAGGTGATTTTGTAATTCATTAATATTTCCTAATGGTATTTTTTTGACGCTTCCTCCCAGGTGGCAAGACCTAATTATTCTTACGGTGATCACTGGATGCAATTGCTCCAAACAGTCACTGACGGCAATCATGGTATTATTTCAGATGTACTTCCTGGCTGCAGTTACTGGGATCTATTTTCTCTCCTTTCTAGTGAATAATAAATTATAAGTTTGTTTTCTTTTAAATCAGAGAGAGTTGGAAACAGCATAATAAGATATGAAAGGTTACAGCAAAAGTCAACTCTTGAGAATTCTTTTATTTCCCCATGCCAAACTTGAAGATGCCATAAACTCAAATCCTCTATGCCAGTCATAAAATTTTAATTAGCTAAACTAAAAATACTATTTACCACTGTTCTTACTTGTTTCTTAAACTGCTAGATTTAACACTACTAATAACAGATTGCAGATTGCAAAAGGCCGTCACTAGTATATTAATACTCTGCTTCAGCATACACGTGAGCTTTCTGTTCAGCTCGATTATAATTAACCAGTAATCTAGTCTCTTGTTTCTCACTGCGAAATGATAAATTAACTACTAGCTACATTCATGGATGGAATATTAATTTATACAATGCCCTAGGGGTATTTCTGTATGTAGTACAAGACACTTCATGAACAGATCTCATTCAAAGCTTTAGTAGAACTATGAAACAAAACAGAGTAAATCTAGTCAGGATCAGCTGCAACTGTACTATACCTGGAGATACCTGTATCAGCAATTTTAGTAAGTACCACTGAGATATATAAGAAATTAAATTTAGACATGGAATTAAATTTAGACATTAAATTTAGGCATGGAAGAATGAATTCTTCTTTTAAATGTACAAAATCAAGTACCTTTCCAGGAAAAGAGTTAATATTTTCTGGAGGTTTGTGAAAAACACTTTGACTTTTTCAAGGTCAAATTATGTTCTCCGAGTATAGCACTGTATGTGTGTTGTGTAATGGGGAAATTTGCCAGTTGTTAGAAGGGAAGTTATTTTTTTTCCCCTAGTTGCTCTGCAGTACCTACTGCAGCTTCCCACTACACGCGTAAGGACAGCAGATGGATCCAGAGATTCTGCCTCTGGCCTTGCCTGTTTCATCATTCTTTGTATGCTGCAGGCTTCATCTTGCAGCATTTTCTGGCTTTCTAGTGCATGAAAATGACCTTTGCATAGGTGCAGAAATGATACGCAACTATTTGCTTCTTCCATAGTCTTCTTTCTGGTTTCTCTGCATTTTTCTAACCTTTGAATGTCAGGCAAGACAGAGGAAGTATTTTTAATACAGAGGGAAGGAATTTCCATGAAATATTAATAATCTTGTGGCACTTGGCAGTACCAAAATATGCTTAAGATGTATTACATTACAAAATTACAGTATAACAGAATTCACATTTCTGATTTAGTAGCACTGAAAACATAATAAAACTTGAAAGGGGAAATTCTGTCCTCTGTCAGTTTTTCATAGTCCAAAGAAAACTGAATAGACCATGAGCTCTTGGTAGGACCATAGAGGGGGACTGCAGTCTCTCTATAAAACACTAGACTGCATTTTGATAGCTCACAGCATCCCAGCCCAGAATGATCAAATCAAGGCATCTGGTCATTTGATTACAAACTGCTTGAACTTTGAGCCTATCAGCAATCCAGAATGGCTTTCATAGCACAAGAAATACAGCATAGGAAAATGCTTGTCAAGAATAGAATGAAAACCACTGAGAAAGAAACAGGGTTATTTTAAAATTTCCAACATAATATTGTTAATTATTATGAAGCTTTCTCTCATAGGAATTTAAAAAATTCCTTCTCGTTCTGAAATCAATCACTGCAGTGTACATAAAATAATTTCAAGCTTTAATTATAAAAGAATAGGCAGTGTACTTTGAAAGCAGAATAAAGATTTAGCTAATTCAGACATTTCAAGCAAGACTCACATTTTAATTTCACCTTCTGTTCTTGCATTTTAATATTTTAAGCATCCTGCTTTATGAGAAGGTTATCACTTACTGCATGGCAAGTCTCAGAGAGCTCCTGTTCTCTCTGGACCTGACAGTTCTGTCTTTGGTACAATCTGATAGGAAATAGCTGAGCCGACATGAAGCCTAGCAACGAATGGGGGCAGGGGAAAGCAGCTACAAGCACTGACTGCTAGACCTATGCAACTGAAGAATATTGCTTAGAAGGGAAGTGACAGAATCTCATCAGTTGACAGCTTACATCTAGACTACTACAGGGAATAAAGTACTTATATATCAAAGCGTATTGTATGGAGCTGCCCCTACAAGAATATGAATAGCTTGTTTGCAGAGTGTAAGACCTCATAAGCTACTGCAACCTATTTACAGTCACTTATCGTAGGTATCATGAGACTTTGATGTAAGACTCGGTCACATCTTTGTTTACAGCCTTTGCCAAGGCTTGGGGTCTCATTAGGCACACAAAGCACAAGTTTGACTTCTTCATACCAGATGCAAGGTTTTTGGAAGGAAGCAGCATTGGATATGTGCTTGTGAGCTTCAGCTGTTGTCCTTTCAGAAGGCTAATCACCAAATTTATCAGTAGAGAGCATGAGAAAACAGCATTCCTCATCAAACATGCATAAAATAAGGGAGAGCTCCCAAAGTGACTCCTCAACAAGCCATTAGGTTAGCATTATCTATTCTATTTAAATTTAAAAAAAAAAACCCAATCCTGGACCTATCATATATAAAGCATATATAATGTTGGTTGAATAAACACTACTAGTTCATCTGAGATAAAATTCACAGTATTAATAACTGCAGGATGTTTCAAACATTCAGCTATCTGAAAACCTGAATGTCTGAAGATGAGGATTTATAAATTGCAAATGAAAGAACTAGTCCCTAGTGGTATCAGGCAAATGAACAGCATGTTGATAGATATTAAATCCTAAAGCATAAATAATCTCCTTAAACCTACATCTGTGAAACCTAACAATGAACTTACAAAAATATCTGTCCCTTATGCTCAATAGAAAATAATTTAAGCAAAGGATGAAAAATAGGGTGGCCAAAATGCTCTTCACTATTGGGTTGTTGGATACAGTGGACCTTGGTGGAATTGACTTGATTTAGTTGTAAAGAAAAATGGCCCACCATTCTACAATTTGCAGTGCAAAATTCAGCAAATTATTTACTGCAGTTAAAAAAAAGCAATGAGCTATGGATGGATCATCCACAGTAACTAGTATGTTGTAAGTGAGGATACCATCTTTTATCCTAAATTAGGGTAGGTGGAGTTTTACATTTAGGATGTTGTAGTTCTTTTGAACTCTGTTTCTCTGCAGCTTAGATTGTATGTTGTACAGACAGATCTTTCAGTTTCCAAAAAGTACCAAGCACTTACACAAATGTTTAAAACTTCCATGACAGCTGTAAATGCTCTCTACTCAAAGGTCCAGGATCTTATAACTCTATCACGAAGAGTTAATTAGTAAGGTTAATATTTAGAGAAAGCCTATTTCCAATTCTATTCAAAGACCTATTTCCAAATGTTACTGTAGTGTCACATTAGGGAAGATGTAAATTGGGTCAATCCAGACTAAGTTTTCTGAGATGTAAACTGTCTCTACTATCATATTATCAATGCGAAGAATTACACTTGGAAAAAGTCTTCTCTTCACCAAGTCTGTCAAAAGCACTTGACACAAAATTTCGTACCTAATTTGCCTGTTTCATTCTTAGTTGTTTGTAACAACCTGTATTTGTTTTTATGTGATTTATCTATATTTGTGTACTCACATCTTTCTCCCAAATCAGTCTCCCTCTGTCTTCTCCTTTTAAAGGAACCAAATAGGTTCCTGTTATCTGCTTCATGTTCTGGTATATTTATACCAGAATCCACAGATGTATGACATTAAGGGTCTTTTTTTCCAGGTATCTAGTTGAAGAGCAAGAATACATTTATGTATGTATTTATGTTCACGTAGATCCAGGCATGTAGCTACATATATATGCAAAACGGTTAACACTCTTCTTGGTTACTCAGATACTTCACCAATGACTGCCTATAATTTACAGATAGAAGATGACAAAGTGTCAATTATGTAAAAGCTTTGAGCAGATAAACAAATGACTACTCTAAGCAGATTTCTACCCGTGAAATTGCAATACCAAAGACAGCGATCTTTTTTTTTTGGAGGATGGAGCTATGTTTTACTGGGCTTTTTTCCCCTCATTGAGGAAAAAAAAAAAATCTTTATTGCCTAAACAGAAGATTTCAAAGTTTCGTTTCTTTTCTGATGCTACATAAAGAACAAACAATATTCATCTTTCAGTGAATATGCACTTTGAAGTCCCTGCTAACTTCCAAAACATGCCACTGTTTCTCTTTGGGGAGCAATGAAGCTGAGTGGAAGGGCAGAAGGACAGCTAGTGGTGCTTTATAGATTCTGACAGTAATCTTTGGTAAGGAGACAGAGTCAGCTCCAAGTACCGGTTTTAGGAAAGTCTTGAGGTTTCAGAGAGACAACTCGTCACTCAAATGCTCTGCAAATAGTAGTGATTGGTATAAAAGACCACTCTGCTGTTTGGAATATAATGAAATACCTTCATGAATGGTTCAAAATGGAGGGTGTGAAATAACATCAAGGGTGAAGCAGAGTTTTTAAAAGGATTTTTCATCCTTTGGGATATAAAGGAACATTGCCTTCAAACCCAACACACACAATGTATGTGGATGAAATAAAATATGCAATTAGCCTGCAGTTAAAGGATTCTTTGAAAAAATGTGACTTTGGCTATCTCAACTGCCTACTCTAGTTTGAAAAAGTTTTTTAGTAAAGGTGGAGAGATCCTTTTCAAGAAATCCACAGGCAAAGTTCAAGTGAAATCCTTTACTGAACAGACTTTTCTGTGCTGAAACTGTAGGTGTTAACTCTGTTGTTTAAAAGGCTACACTTAAAGCCAGGAAGTCAGACATCATTAGCTGCCTAGGCTCTGGTGCACAAGTCTTATCCCATCAGATCCTTGTAAAGGAGAAGGGAGGCATGTGGATCTTGTCTAGTTGGAGAAGTTGTTGAAAATTGAAGAACTAAGCTTCCTCAGACAAAGTAGGACAATGAGGCACTGGTTTACTCCTGATCTTGGGTGGCTCTGGTAAGAAGAGGAAGGGATTGAATATTTATTAAAGTCTCTGACCATCTTTGGAAAAAGGCATCTTGATTTTATGTGATTTCTGTAGTAACACAATGGAATCTTTATGATTCAAAGAAAAATCAAACAAGTCTGTTGCTGGGAGATGAAACCCCAGTAGATGAATCACTTTTGAGCGTAGTTCCCCTTATAATATCAGCCCGCTGAAAGTCTGAGGAAGCGTTTATTTCCCTTTAGACCTTCATGATGAGAACTGAATGTTCATCTCTCTTTTGCCAAGTCATTATAGGAAGATCAACTGTTTCAAACACTGGAGACTAAATCCTGCTCTCTACAGGTCTGTGATAAAGCTGAAATATTGTCATTATGAAAATAAAAGTAAAAATATTAGAGCAGAAATTGTAGATCAGATTGGTGTAAGCCTTTGGCAGTTCATACTATGCTCTTTATATCTTTTTAGACTACGTGTCTTGAATAGTCTTTGACTGTATGCATGTCATTCCTCTAGGCTCAATAACTACTTCAAGAAAGTACAGGAGACAATAGCTGGCTATGCCTTCTTTGTCTTCTCTGCCACCCCATCTCTGCTAAAGACGGAAACATTGAGAGTTCCAGTGATCTATCAAAATCCTAACCATCTGGAGATTTTAAGCCTGGGTTTTGGGTTGACTTTTTTTCTTTTTCCTCACACACATGCAGATAGACTTTCCCTATCAGTAATTGACAGGCTAAGTAAGCAACAATGCAGCACAGAACAGGAAGAAGGCTGAAAACTCACTGTTCTGCAACATTCCAAAAAGTATTAATGCAGCTTCAGCTATTCTCATTAGTAAGCATACCCTGTGGTTGAATAAGATGCAGTGTCAGCATTAGATCTACAGTTGGCCTAAACAAGAGATTTGTTTTGGACTGCAGGTGGCCTAACTGCAGCATGTAAAATAATGGTATCACATGGAAAATATCATATGTAACAGATCTATTGGATAAAAGGCATTAATCCTGCAGTGCAAGGTTGCTGTACCCCAGTACAAGGGAAGGCTATAGCTGGGCAGCAGTGTGGAAGACACCTACGTACAGGAAGCCTCATGCTCCATATCTGCCTATTACCTTAGTTGTGTCATATTGGCTATCAAAGGACTAGGGGAATATTAATGAAGCTTTAGAGATAGATAGATAGATAGATAGATAGATATAAAAGCTAGTATGAAAACAAGAATTTCCCCGGCATTTTATTTCATTTGTCATAAGATAATTCTGTTTTGCTTAACACATTTAAATAAACAATACATTTTCTAGGCTCTCGGTAAATGTAGCTATGCACTTGGATAACACTTTCGAGAAGTAATGTTTTTCCTTTCAAAATGAAATAGTTGACAGATCACTGAAACATCTTACCTGAGACATCACACTGGTACATTGTGGGTCAATCTATTTTGTATTTATCTACGTATTTTCCAATTCAGTACTCTGCATCTCTCATCACTAAACATGCAGTAAGCAGCTACTAAGGCAAGAATGTAAATGGCAATATGAGTCTTGCTAATACTTATTCTTCAGTTTTTTGATCATTTGTTCATAAACAGATTGTTCGTCTTCAACTGATGCTCAGGACAGTACATGTATAAATTTTGGTATCAGGTTTAGAGTAAGTAATGTCTTGTCTACAGTTACATAATATACAGCACAAAGTATTATGGCTGGCAGAATATGATCCTTAAAGAATATTACATATTATATAATTGTTGTGTTCATTGGGAAGGTCAAATGAGGCTAATTCCTCTAGCAATTGGAAAAATTCCTTTTTCTATCATTAAGTCAATGAGGTTTCGTCTTTCTAAGCTTAATTATTATGGCCTGAACAACTACACTATGGCAGCCTCCTAGTGGTAACTAGAACTTCCTACATTGCAAAGAGACAGCTATAGTCCTGCTGGGGCTGGTGGGACATTCTGGGGCACCAGAGTACTGCAAGGAAGTTTGTAGCTCGTAGCAAAATTGAAGTCTTGAAATACTGTTGAGCTGCAACCCAGTTCAGATCAAAGGTTAACTTCCAGCCACTTAAATTGCAAAGATACGGCACAGTCCCTTAATAACAGCAGTTGCCCACAATTGTAAAACAACAACCCAACACTGTGCAGACTTTTCCTGGGCTTTCTCAATGGATTTTGGCAGGCACTTAGATGGCTTCCCTGCAGGATACAACTTTGTACCATTATGTGTAGCCTCGCATTGCAAGGCTATAACCAACTTCGGTGCCCTTTGATATCTATCAGATTCAAGCCCTGAATAGTCACATAATATTTTCCTTTCCATTTAATTCTTCATCTTGTATTTGCTATAGTAACAACTGTCAGCTGGGGGCAAATAAATCCTAAATTATGTGTGTTGTGGGAAAGTCCATTAACCAAGATTTCATTATGCTAACTGTTCTGCAGACATTCCTGCCACAAAGAGCTTAAAAATCTATAAGTAAGTCTACAGGTGACAGATGAATGAAGCGGACTTTGGGGAGTTTGTTTAAAAAACAAACACGACCACACCCCACACATTGACACAGTACTGGTCAAGAACAACAATGGAAATAGTGTCATTGCAAAGCCATCCTTTTATAGTGTCCACAGCAGAGAACTTTTTTCTCACATGCTATTCATATTTACGTAGGCAAATTATTTAATACATTCATTTATAAAGGTAATTATTTTTATCTTCATAGTTTAAGCCAGCAAGCAGGTTAAGAGCAAAATTCAACTAAATAGCAAAACCAAATTAAGATCTTCCAGTTAAGTACATTTAAGTTATTTTAACTGATAATCATAGACATACCTATAATTCCAAGTTTTCAGTAAGTGTTTAGTCTGTGTGTTATTGATTAAAGCCAGTGTTTCACATCCTATCTCTACCATAATATGAGGTTATGTTGGCTCTGTACCATGTTTTTACACTCTTGCGATATTCTTTTCCTCTATCAGATAAATGTAAACAGAAGATTCCAAACCGTCGAGTCTACTTAGATAGGTCAGTCTTTTGAGCAATGACAGTCTACTGTTGTCTTTGTAAATGCCGACCACAAAGGGGTCCTGTACGCTTAGTTGGCTCATAGGCTCCACTACAATAAAGATTTTTAATTTTTTTTTGAGCACCTCCATTTCATTCACATCATTTAGTTTAGTTCCACATGTATGATAAACTTCAAGCTTTACTGTTTAAAAATTTCTGTTTGAATTTCCCCCATTGCTTGTATTTATGATACGTGAGGGTCTTTGCAGCCTTCAGCATTCATCCTGTGATAGGGAGCCTGGCATGCAGCTCAGCTCTGAACCTCACAGGCCTCACAGGATGGTCTGGAGAGGAGAAGGAAGGACTACTATGTTCCTTCAGCCTGAGGACATGACAGTCATTGTGTCAATGGGACCAACATGTTACAAGTTGTCAACCAGCCTGCTAGGGTCAACCTCAGTTGTCAGCCCCAGTTAGAGCCACAAGTTCATCCGATGATGAGAGAGATATCATCTTAAAGGCAATATGGATTTCATCCTGTCAAAAGACAAGATTCATTGGGCCAAAGCATGGGGAGGGTGGGAAACTTAGAGCAGTATACAGATTTCATGTTTCCCAACCTTGCGATGGTATTTACCAGCACTATAGTAGGTTACTACATTACCTTAATTACTACATTAATTTAGTTAGGATTATCATTACATAGATGAAAATATGTAACATCATGGACTATTTACTGATAAAACAGCTGGTTCAGAAAATCTGGATGGCATTTCGCTTGTTTATGTTTATTATGAATGGTTATAAAAATGTTAAGTACCATCAGAAAGTAAACTAATAACTCAAGCTTGTATCATTCAAACAGATGCTTGTTAATATTAAGGAAATTATTTCCACTACAACTGGTATAGCACTGCCAATCACAAGAATTCCAAAATTATTTAAAGGTATCATATTGTCCGCAGATGTTTACCAAGTTCACAGTTCCTTCATTCCTGGAGCCTGTGTGAATAGCAACTCGAAGCCGCGATTCTCACACACCAACAGCTGGAGCCTTAACTAAACCATGAAATACCGTAAGACTCCCAATACTAAAAAGTGTTAACAAATCTAACTTAAATCAATGTTGGCTCAAGAATAAGCCAGAGATTTTACTAAATCATGATTTAAAACCTCCAAAACAAATACAGAAATATGCACAGGAAAAAAAAAATAGTAATACTGTCACAAAGGGCTAGTGGTGCTGTAATAAATAAACCCCCCTGCAACACTCAGTTTTCCCTCATTCCAGTCTTTAGGAAGCAAAGCAAAACTAAGGTTCTTTACTATGTTTTGTACAAAATACCTTCTCATGAAGCAAATCATTCTTGTACCAAAATGTGAGAAAGATGTTTGTATGACAGAAAACAGATCAGCTAAACAGCATTTCTCCTAAATGCTACTGTACAAAGCAAGAACCAGGTTAAGATAGTACCATGGATAAACCTTTAGGATAAACCTATTCCGGAGATCTTGGTATTATTACTGGTTCAGTCACCCAGCAGGGTGAATGATTCTAGGCAAGTAATTTCAGTGACTCCCTATCTGTAAAACAGGGCCATCAAATTTATTTCCTTTGCTTTGACACTTTCTGATAAGAAGTTCAAAAGCTAAATCTTACCTAGCATGACAGTACAAAAGAATTACAGTACCAATGTATACATCTTATGCTGCAATAAAACTGACATGAGGTTATTCATCCCTAGAGTAATATAATCTTAACAGCACTTCCCCCCCCACAAATCATTATTTCTAATTAGATCATCTACCAGTTGGTGGGTCCAGTTATGATGCATATAAGCTGAATAATAAATGGAGGACAAATATCAGAAGAAACACATGCTGTAGAGATAATTTATTATCGCTGCAGATAGGTGTGGAATAGATGTGCTAAAAACTGTAAGGTGGTCCTTTCCAAGTACTGAAAACAGCAAGTATCACAACAGATTCCTTCTGTGCCTTTTACTTAGGAAGAACAGAGGGAGATTTCCACCTACCATCGAGAACACAAAGAAAAACCCTTTATTATTAAAAAAAAAAAACAAAAAACAACCAGAACAACTGACTTAAAGGCACACTCCTGATACCACACTGGTATTTTCATGGCAAGTCTTCCATCAAGAAAGCAGGCAGTCATTTACCAGGAATGAAAAACTCTGCCACCAACCACCTTCATAATATTGGAATCAGAAATGCAATGCAAATCAGTATTTACTAGGAAGCATTCCCCTCCACTGCTCATTTTATGCCTCTGATGCAGCACTGAGCATGGAATTTCTAGTCACCAACAGAATTCCTTCCCTTTCTCTCTATCATCCAGTATGCAACAGCTCTTATCTCCTGGGCCATAATACGTCAAATACTTCTACATAATTAAAGCCACACTGATTCACTGGCTAAGAATATCACAGGGGTAAGTTTCTTTTTAAAGCTGCCTTATCTCTAATCAAGAGTTGTCTTCCAGTAACAGAAGATTTTGAGCCTAAAGGACACAAAATTTTTTATATATATATACACACACACATATATATATAAAAATAACATTCCTTTCTCCTCCACAACCCAGCAATAACAAGAAAATATCATTATACTCTGATTTCCCTTTGTGGTGCTAAATCAGAGACTATGAAGGATGGCAACTGAGGTAGGCAAAATGCACATTTTTGTTAAGTATTGAAACTATAATTTATATTCTTCCCTTGATGTAAACCTTTATTGCATTACCAAACAGAACCTTTTCATATTTCATTGGTTCGTTCATCTCTGAGATTTGTTATTATGGTGGGGTTTATTTAGGGGGGAAAAAAAAATCTGTAGAGGTCAAAAATACATGAACAAATTGGTGACAAGGCTTATGTCTTGTCAGGTTATTTTATATTTTAATGTACTGTTAACAATTCATTCTTTTTAAATGCAAATCTGTTAAGGGTAAATTTAAATATCAAGGCAAGCAATTCTGGTAGCATGGCAACAACATGCTATGCTGCATAGTAAGAATTTGGAACCGAGGCAAGTGTTTGCTTCTTTCCCATACTGGATCAGTTTATGAGTAGAAATATTTGTGTTCTTTGTGTAACTGCCTTTATGACTATTCCTACATTAGTAGTTGTAGTGGTCTTTGAAACTCAAGACAGCACAGCAACCCTGTGAAACCTGGTAGCAGTCAGTTTGGCCATCCTTAATAGACAGAAAAGCTACAGATTAGAAGAAAACATTAAAAGAAAAAAAAAAGTTTATGCTTAGTAACAGTGTTTAATACAAGATTTCATTCCCAGGAGAGATTTGGTGTGGATTTGAAGAGTATAGCAGCTCTGAAGCAATCTTGCTTCTGGACGAGAAACAAGCAATCCCATCTCCACGCACTCTCCCTGACATGTTAAAAAGGCATCTCTCTTGGCTTTTAGAGTATGAGTTTTGAGGCCCATTTTAAGATCTGACTAAACCAAAAGGGTGCATTTGCCCTTGCACGGAAATGATATTTTTGTGGTAGCTGGTATCAGTGATTCTAGAGAGTAACATCAATTGCTTGATATTACTTCACTCCTGGTGATAGGGGGAAAAAAAAAAAAAAATTAAAATCCTGTGTCATTCCAGAACAGAATCTGGTCTGTGCAACACTCATTCTCTTCAGTTGCTTCAGCTGTTTCAGTAACCAGGCACTCAGGAATATATTACCATTTTGCTGGGGCAGGAAAAGGCAAAGTTAACCAGCACTTCTGAGACTCCCTAGAAAGACAGGCTAACCAGTAAAGTATAGCAGACGATCTTCTGATTTTGAAGGGTACAGTGGGTGACAGAAACTCCACCCAAGTACCTTTGTTTCTGTCTAGTGCATGAAGGCAGTAAATATGTGGAGGGCTGTGTGGGAATCTTATTTTCTTTATTATTCTTTCTCTCACATAAAGATCAGCTATTTCACTGAACCTGAATACTGAATGCCAAACACAGCTACTCCTTCTGGGAGGTTCTTATAATACTGTTTAGATAGGTGCTGTCCTTGTGGAACTTGGGCTTCTCACCCCATGTTATAGCTTGTAGAGAGGGGGAAAAAATGCTATTTAGAAATACTTGTCTAAATGTTTTTGGAATAATTGAGCACCAAAAAAAAGACAGACAGAGAACCTGTATTTTTTGTTCCCTGGTATTTGTTTATCCTGGTTTAATGCAGACAACACACTGATGACTTCACAGTCTTGTGTTTCATACAATTTGAGGCAAGTATCACCTTGATTTTGGAATTGCAGCTTATATTTCATCCACGCTCCCTACTTCTACCTAAACATTCACTCTTCTGGAGCCTACACTTCAAAAATTCCTGTCACTTCCTTTTCTTCCTCAGGGAATTTTCATATACAGACATACCACTATCACCACCAACCATACAGATGTTGTCTTGCTTCCCCTCCTCTTTCTTTCCTTCCTTCCTCCCATGTTCTCTTGCTTTCCAATATGCTGATTTTATTTCTCTAATCAGTTTAGAACTCCTAAAGTCAGCCAGCACTTAAGGTCTACAGGTCTCTCTCTTACATAGAAGATGAGCTTTCTCTAAGTTTTATTACCATAACCACTTCAAAAGTGTCTGCCCTGTCACGAATGCTTTGTGACAACAAGAGTTGGTCCTACCTGGCTTTTGATGCACTTTGTTTCTTGCTTAGTATGAAATGCTGTAATGGCTTAATCTTCCCTGTCATTGAGGATTTCTGGATGCTACAGGGTCACTTTGCATCAGAACAGTGGTCTTTTGCATGGCAGGATGCCTAAGGAGTGCCTTCCAGAGGCCCTAAGAGATCTGTCCATGTGATTCTCCCAAAGATAGGCACAGCATTTTTGTGGAGAACTGAGGTGACATTGTCACTGCTGTTCGTTGCTAGTTTGTAGTGCAACTAAGGTTTACATCAACTGTTAGAACCCCAAGATATGCAAGGTCTTCTACATTTATTCCTATGCTTCCTTCTTCAGCAGCTTAACCAGAGGAGCAGACCACACAGTGATCCGAGGGGATCATTCTGATGTCATTCCTAAAACCTCAACTGAATGAAGCTCTTTCTGTGGATTCAGGTTCTTTACACAGTGAGATGGAATGATGACAGTCTATACATAGGAATATGAATTCTCCATCTCTGTTTATCTGCTAAAATATGAATTTTCTGTTTAATTTTTACTGGAATTACTATCTTACTAAATCCCCCGGAGAACCCTGCAGTGTCATGCTAAGATAATCACTTGGCTGTCACTCACAGCAAATCCAAAGTGGAACAACTGGAAAGCAGAGATGGCTCCTCTACAGTCACTGCAAGAAAAATACCTTACTGGAGAAAATGGAAATGAACCCAAAAAGCCCTATGTTCCCATCTTAGACATCATCACTTGGCATTTGGGACTACAGTGGTCAAGCATCTAGATCTGCACACCCACTAGAACAGTGTCACCACTCACGTTTAATGTTACAAACCTACTATGTTGGGTTGTCAGCTGGGTTGTTTGTTGAGTTTTTTTTAAGATGATGTTGCTATACTCATGACAGTAAGAAGTAACTTGCCTGCTATGACCACATTACGAAACCTTAGCTAAATCTAACTCTGTACTCAGGTTAAAGAATTTCACTAAATTCTTCAAGGATTAGATCCTGTGAACCCTTAACACACAAAGGTAGTTGACGTATAAAAGAAAAACTTGCAAGGTCAGGCCTCTCTCTTGTAGAAACGTTTTAGGAATAAAACCAACAGATTTCACTCTTTGAAAATGATCAGAGTTACAGTACAATTGACTTGGGGAGAGGAACTTCCGCAAAGGTTGTAGCTGACAAGTGCATCTGTGAGGGGGATCTCTCAGAAAGTAAAGCAAAGACAGAAGTCTGGAAATAATGCTAGCTGGTGACACGCTCACGAATATTCCTAACATCAATGTACAAAACGAAGTTCAAAAACTACTTCATTCAATTAATAGAATGGAAATATTCAACCTGCCTTTTAAGTAATAAAACAATAACAAGTTATTCCTATGTGGCTGAATCTTCATCACTAAGTCTGTAACTAGAAGGGCTATTTTCTGAAGGAAACTTCATCTTGATAGTTCAAAACAGACAACTATCCCAAGATACTCCTCCGTACAGCTCCCACTGGTAGTCCAGATGGGTATCGGCGGATGTCTGCATTGCAGTACTGCTATTTGAAAATCCTTATCTAGACTCCAAACCTCACACTGGTTATAATTGACATATTTCTTCATTCCAAAACTTTTTGTATACCGTTTTGCCAACTTTCCTTTCCTCTTCATTTACTTCTATTTCAAAAGAAAATGATCCCTTCTACTCATGCATGAGTATACTTCAGAGTATGCATCTCCAGCAGTATTTCATGCAACCTTATCATCTGAGAACAATGATGCTTCTTCCTTGTCATCCCTACCTACAGGGCTTCTAGTTCTCCCTCTTTTGTTTAGGTGGAAGTACTTATTAATCCCAGAGTTTTCTGTACCAGTCTCTGCTCTGCTCAGTTCTAACTTACTCTTCTTGAAGTGCAAGTCACCCTCCTCTGCTGCAGCAGGTGAATGAAGACAGTAAGTACTGCAACAAAAAAGGAAAGGAATGTCAGGTACTCAAATGACAGTGCATTTACCTACCAGCATCAGAAACAGTTCATTCTGTATGTGCTTTTATCAGTTGTATAAGACCTTTCTTCCGGAAAATAGTATCATCACCCAAGATGAGACTTAAGTTCAGACAAAACTGAGAATTGGAATGAAAGCCCTCTTCTCATGGATGCTGTGATAAAGCCTAAGTGCTGCACGTTCAGCTCCCGCAGGCAGCACAAGCCTAAAGCACTGAACACTTCAAGAAACACATGGTGCTTTCTTGCACTGCTTTTCACACAGGTCTCAAGGCAAAATGGGTCCTCAGGAAAAAAAAAAAATCTTACATTTTAATGCTCTCTCCAGAAGACTAAAAGCATTTGCAAGTATCCAAAGTATTTATGAACATTTGACTCAGCAATTGCACGTTTTGTGGAGTGTCTAAAAACTAGTGAATTCTGATTCTGCTTTCAGCTCTTCCTCTTAACTTGTGAAGTGCATGTGACTGCATCAGTGCTTTATTTTCTCCAGCTATAAGAACTACCATTACATCTCTTGCACTACTGTTGCAAAGGCTTTAATAGCCTCACAGGAGTGCCAAAAGATACTACATAGAAAGGTTATTGCTTGCAAGAAATGTCTTCTTCCTTTTGTTTATATCTACATTAAAATAAAAATATGTCAAGTAAATAGTCCTTCCTTGGGAGGCTTATAGTAAGATATTAGTTTGTACTAATAGTAATCTACTATTACACAGGTAGTAGAGGCCAATGTACCATACTGATATTATACTCCATCTTTGATGAGATGCATGGATTAGCGCTAGAATGGAAGCTCTAGTTCTTTCTAAAAAAAAAAAATATCTTACTTCTGGAAACATGTCTGCTTCCTGTATCACATACTGATAGGCATAAACATACAACATTCACAGGTTCATAGCACAATTCAGGTTGGAAGGAATGTCGGAGGTCTCTTGTCCAACATCCTGCTCAAACCAGGGTCATCAGTGAGGCCTGATCAGGTTGCTCAGAGCATTATCCAGTCTGGTCTTACAAAGCTCCAAGGACAGAGACCACACAACTTCTCTGGGCTACCTGTTCCCATGTACAATTGTCCCTGTGCGGCAAAAGATTTTGTTTATATCCAGTCTGAACCTCTCGTTTTAACATATGCCTATTGTCTCTCATTCTCTGCCACATAACACTGTGATGAGTCTAGCTTCACTTCCCTGAAGACCTCCTTGTAAGTACTGGAAGGCTGCTGTTAAGTCCCCCCAAAGCCTCCCCTTCTGCAGGCTGAGCAAGCCCCACTCCCTCACCCTCTCCTCACAGATCCAGGCCTCCAGCCCCAACCACTTTGGTGGCCTCTGCAGAACTCCAGTTCAAATATCTTCCCTGTACTGGGGGAACCAAAACTGGATGTCGTCTACTGAATGATGAGTAGAGGGGGATAATTACTTCCCTCGATCTACTGGCTGCATTCTTGTTCATATAGACCAGGATGCTCCTGGCTCTCTTTGTTGCCAGAGTACATGGCTGGTGCACGTGCAACTTGCTGTCCACCAGGACCTCTGGGCCTTCTTGGCAGGGCTGCTCCCCAGCCTCTATCATTGCAATGGCTTAAAGAATGAAAGAATTGCCTTGTTTATTTAAACACAGATTACAAGGGAAATGGATATAAAAAGTCTGCAAAAGCACCTAAAAGTTGATATGTTCAAAGGCTACAACCAAGATTTTGTTCTGGTCAAAACCAGGATCTTCCATATTTCTCTCTGTGAGCTGGTAGCCTAGAACAGATCACTTATGGCTAGATTTCTCTACCTTCAGCACAGGATTATAACCTGGAAGAGGTTTAAACCATAGTATTTTCACAAATTATTTCTTAGCAAATGTTCTTATCAGAACAGCTGGAGAGATGGTAAAATTATGCTTCTTGAGGTGGTTCCTCATGTTCACAGCCGTAAGCAAAGGTCACACTTTAAAGACCTAGCTCTTGTTTAAATTCATGTCCAGTCTCCAGTTTGAACTGGCATTAACCAAGTAACTGTACAAAAAATGCTTTTCGAGATTCTTCCTTAGACTCATAAGTCTTTGACCAAAAGAGCTGAGCAGCTACGGCCTTTTCAAAAACACTTTTCCTTTATGATCAGAGGATCAAGGGGAAGCAATAATGCAGCTGCTGATTAGAGGCAACACTGCATTTTTAAAAATAGCTTTAGATATTTCCAAGTGCAGATAAGGGCTAAACTATCAGAGAATTTAGGTTTAGGAAGCTTGGCAACCAACGTTTACAAGGACAAGTCTGCAGCCTGAAATCCTATGAGCCCAAAGTGGAGTAAGGACAGTGACTTCCCCTTCAGTGGTTTAGTACCCATAGAACAACACATGGAAAGAAAAGCTATTTCATCCTTGTCTGTCCCATACAGAGGAGAATCCGGACTATACAGTGATAAACTTCAATCTTATGCTTTTCAACATATAGATAACGGGCACTTACTGTATTTTTACTTAAGTGGCAATAAAGAATTACACTAAAATTCCTCCCTTTTAAAATTACCTTACGTGGAAATACTATTGCTTACATACAACCACATAAAACGACGATTCTGTTCTTCAGTTCTGCTGGTTAAGTAATGAGGGATTCTTGGGTAACAGGCATAATACATGAAATACCTTTTCTGCAAACGGATTTCCCAACCCCTCCTGGACATTATAGGGTGGCCTTGACCAGGTAATACAACTGAAACACTACTTGCATTTTTTACCCAAACTGGTCACAGTAATTTAAGACTTTTCTTAAACATCACTGTAATACACGTTATCTCTGTACTATGAACGTTGTATGATCTCTTGTCTTTATTTAAATTTCTTTTCTTGTATGCTCTCACTAGCATGCAACAACCATCAAAATGACATTGAGGATGCAAAGTACGTAAATGTGAAAGCGCACACTGTTGGTTGAGGCAAAATAAGCCAGTCTTTGCCTTTCCAAGACGCAGCTCCAAACGCAGCATTCCCTTCCTCTCCCCCACCCCCATCCCTTTTGTTATGGCAATACAAAACCCACCCACGTATTCAAAAAACTGTTCAAAAAGGGGAAAACAGACCATGTTATAATGTCTCATGCTGTTTATCTCAACAAAAATCAAGTATTCTTAATCGAGCAGCTTTTTCCCTCCCGACCTCATGATGAAGGGAACGGGAAAAGAGCGATCAAAAGCTCTGATCCATTTGCTACACCGGAGGCGTGAAATCAGAAACAAATACAAACTCTTAGCGGTGCTGCATTACATGAGGGCTCCTCTCGCATTTCTTCTGACTCTATTAAGACAAACAGACTCTTAAGCCTCCCGCCCTCCCACAAAACACTGACATTATGCATATGTTGCATTGTCGCTCCCTGCATTACCGAAAGCAGACGTTAAGGCACAGCTGAGGTGAGGCGGCCGGGATAGCGGGCTGAGCCGGAGAGCTCGCTGCCCTCCCGAGGGAGCTGATCGCGAGCGCGAGGCACTCGCTGTCCCCAACGGCAGCCCGGCTCTGGGGAGACGCTGTCAGCTCTCCAACGGCTGACTGGAGGCGGTGGCGGCGCGGA
>NW_009226244.1:0-5847 GCF_000690835.1 Fulmarus glacialis | reverse complement strand
GGGGAGAGCCCGGGCCTTCCCGCGGGCCCGCTCGCCGCGGAGCTCCCCGGGCCTGCCAGCCGGTGTGGAAAGGGCGGCCTCCTGCCCCGCTCGTTAAAAGCCTCAGGGGGTTAAAAGTAATGGCGACGTGAAGGACGCGAGTGAATCGCCTCCGTCCCTCGCTTGGTTTCCGCACTGAAGAAATACTCGGTGCTCAGACAGCAGCACCGCCTGCCACGGCCTGCTGTCCTGGCCCTGGGTTAGTGGTAGCAACAGGCCTGGTCTCCCTCTCACTGGTACCAGTATTTCAGTTTTTTTAGTAACAGGGAGAACCGATGGGGGTAGGTCTTCATATCCGATCTCTTGTCAGCGTTGATCCGTGTAGCAGGTTTGCGGTCGGCAGTGACGGGCATCGCAGGGCTCCTCTCCCTCGTCCACCCGCCCACGTCACCGCCGCAGCTCCCGCAGCGCCGCGTTTCTGTCTAGAGACAACCGCTGAACACAGGCTTGTCTTAGAAGTGATTCAGCACAAACGAGCTGTGCGTTCGTGAGGGGTTTTTTTTCTAACCCCAAGAGCAGGCATGAGCGTCGTTCCAGCTGGCAAGGTGCGAGATGCTGTCTGGCAGCGGAGTGCTCCCGCTCGTGCACGGGCTGCATCGGCTGGGGGAAGTGTGAGAAAATCCTGCGTAAAATTCCATTAATCTTGGAAGCACCCTGTTTATATCAAAATATATTCCAATGCAAACTATTCTATGATTCTGTGTTCTCTTCATGTTGTCTCACTAGTGCAGAAACTTGCTTTCGCATGAACATTACCCCCAAAATAATTGCTTAACATAATTGAAGCTCCTGGCTCTTTAAATTTGATGGGTGATAAAAAAAGGCCTCATGTCTTCATGTATTAAAAGCTTACGTGGTTGCACAGTCTCATTGAATCTGTCTCCTCACTCCCTTCAGAAACACTGCGGTGGTGGTCCACAAGGCTTTGGACGCACGTCAATAAAGCATTCGCCCCCGGCGGCACATTTTGCAGGCTTGGTAACTAGCTGGCCCTAATGTTTTATGCAGCCCAGGTCCAGAAGAAACTTTGTAAGACAAGTCTAAAGAATTTAGATGGAGTGACTGACCTCCAGGACAGTCGTTCTGAAGTTACTGACAGTTCGTTCCCATGAACGCTGCCATGCAGACATACTAAAGTATTTTCTTTCTTCCAAAAAGTCAATGAACTGTTAGAAAGTTTGCTCAGTGTTCCACCGTTTACAGTAATTTTGCCATGATATTCCCAGTGAAATATTACTGTTTATGTCTGTGTAATAAGAATGGAAAGAAAATACGCTTTTCTTAACAAGACATGGATGCAAATCCTCTTTAGGATGGGTCTCATGTTTGCAGCATTATGAGGTTTGGCTCTGATGAAAATCATGTGTGTAGTTAGTTGTTTTACGCACTGCAAGTCTCAGATGACTGGGATTATGTTCTTCCAATTTAACAAGGTTATCCATTTAATAAGTGGAGAGAGATGAGTCAGAGCACAACCCTAGATCTCAGGTCTCATGAATTTAACTAAAGTAAGGACAGTCTGAGTCTTCCACTCTGAAAAGACAGTCCTTACTGAACAGTACGTGCAATTAACATTTTTAATTTTCTTCGAATTTTGAATATTAGAATCGGAGCAAACAACCTTATCAGTGTGACACTGGACCTTTCATTTGAGAAGTTGTTAAATTTAGATCTAATTTTTACCGCTTCAAGAAAAGAAGATACTGAGAGGGTGTAAATTACACTTCAGAGTCAGGCCATTTTTTACTTCACAGTAATGTAAAGATGCCTGGCATTCACTGAAATCTGATTCAGCAGTCTTAATTAGCTACTAAAGCGCGTGTTGTCTGTGCAAAAGGAAGGGGAGTCACTTCAGCGGCCAGGGTGAATCCGGGTAACCTCTTTGGGAGGTCCCCCGTACTCCTTGCGTTTACAGTGTGCCATGTCTCTGTGTGCAGGCAACAGGACAAGCTGCGAAATCAGCAAGGACAGTTGTCATCGCTGGTATTCCAGATGGCCTTCTGCATGATGATGTCATGACTGACATACTGATGATTCATTTCCAAATGTCAAAGAATAACGGGGGAGATGTGGAAGAAGTAACATATCCAACAATGAAAAAAGGAGTTGCATATGTAACTTTTGAAGATCAAGAAGGTATTTAGATTAGTATACTAAATACAGCCGTCCCCCAAAGAATTAGCCCTAGAATGTTAACCCTAAAATAAATGATTTTAAATTGTATACCGGTACTAGGGTTTTATAGAAGTGGGAGACTTACACCTCTGTTTTAGTCAGTCAACGTTTTAGGATTTTCTGTTCAGTGAAGACGTGACTCCAGACAGGCTTTGTGCAAAGCGTTTGTTATGGGTTTTTTTAGGAATAAATTTATACCATGCATAACAGATATGATTTTTGTAGTCAGGCCTTTGAGAATAAATCTCTGCCAATTAATGTTCTAAGAAGACAGGCTTCTGTCTCTCTCTGAGCAATTTTGACCAATACATAAAATATTAGCAAGAGTATTGAATCGCCTGTGTGTATGTATGGGAAATTGTTAGGGAAAGCATCAAGAGAAACACACCCGTAAAGTGTTCCGCCATCAGACTGGCAATGGAGCATTATCTTACTGTGCTACAGTGAATCTGGCTTTCTCTTTAGTTGTAGAGAGTGTTCTAAAGAAGGATGAACATCGACTAGAAGACAAGAGGTTGTCCAAATACTATCCGCTGAAAGTAACCCGTTACTGTGAAAACGTAAGCTCATTCATAATTTATCTAGTTGTACTTCCATTGCTGTGTTAACCATTACTTAACTTCTCTAATTCAAAATTCTAGGTCTTCAGCTCTGTCACATCTGTCCTCAATATGTCTATTTTCGAAGATCAGTTTGTTTTAGAAGATCTGATACAAGAACTAAAAAAGAAGAGCACAGCTTTGAGCTTTGGTCCTTTGCAGTCCAATGGGCATATTTCTGTTCAAGGGTCATTTCCAGCAATCAAATTGCTAAGAGACTTTCTCTTACTAAAAGCAAAATCCCTTTCAGGGAAGGACAAAAGGGAAGAAAGTAAGTCCCATCAGAGACCAAAGAGGAGGCTACAGCAACACAGACTTACCACGGAGACGAGTAATTTCGTTTATGATGCAGATGGGGAAAAACAAGTGGTTGTTCTTGACACAGATACATATCACTACATGAAGTACTTTTTTTCCAGGACATTACTAGTAAATGATGATGTTGTGATTTCTGGCATCACTGATGGTGATATAACTACAGTATATATTGAGAATGCTGGAAGTAGGTCTGATGCTGGACAGCTATTAAGAGTCAAAGAGAAAATTGAAAATCAGTCTATAGAACTGCATAATACTTTACGTAAAGAAAGGATCTACTTTGAAGAGCACATCAGAGATGGAAAGCAGAGATATAAATGGGCGTGTGAAAGTCTAAAACCCCGTTACCCTTATGTTTTGATCATTCCTTATGATACTCACATTGATGTTATAGGAAAGTCGTCTGAGATTTTTGAATTTACAAAGGAGGTGAGCAATAAGATTCAGAGCCTGTTTCAAACCAGGTAGAAAGTTAGCGTTCGTGTTTTTTACACATTGTGCTTCTCATACAGACTGTACTGGTGCAACCTGTGCACCTCTGGGTCACTGCAGATCTGTCACATGCCTCCTGCTCACAAGCTGGGAAGTCTGCACATGAGGGTGAACAAGCCCATTCCCCCCAAATACCAAATTAAGTTTGGAACGGGAAACAGATGATCTCTCTATCTCTCGTGAGCTTAGAGACTGAAGAAGTTAGGCCTCCTCTGTCCAGATACAGCTACCTTTTTCCTTCTGTTAGCTGCGTTCTGGGCGCATGCACACTCATTCTGTCTGCTGTCAGGGAGCATATGATGAGAAAAGAGGATTTTTTAAAGAGTTCTCATTAGCATAAGAAGTCAGACTGACAAAAGCTGGGTGAGCCAACCTGATACGAAATACTGCGTTGAAGCTGAGTTGTGTTTCTTTATGCAAGGAGATTATCACTGAAAACAGGAATGGTGGCCTTTCTCTGTTGTCGTTATCTGCAGAAGGAAGTTCTCGTCATTCAGATGCATGAAGAAGGTAGAGCTTTGACACTTGACGGGACGGAATGCTTTATTAAATTTACAGGCTTGTCACGTCCTGAGAAAGACCTTAAAAGATGGCATTGGAAGTTCTTGACAGTAGAAAATAAGCGAATTTGTTTTCATAGAAGCAATAATGTTTGGGTTTTTTTTTTTTTCCAGCTGTAACAGCATCTGCAGCATGTTATTTAGACATGAAAGTATATCAAAGTTTTGATGTGAAAATCTTGGGACATTTAGACTTTTGAAACAGATTCTGTTTATGCAAATCCATTTCTATATCATTACGAGGGTCCAAATGCCCATCCTAATTTAGGCTTTTTATAAAACCAATTTAGAAAATAACTTCAATTTTGTGATATCAGTGTGTTCAGAATACTTTATCAAAACGTACAGAGCACCGGCTCTTTCGTCTTATGTGTAGGAAAAGTTTTAAGTTTTTATGCCATTAAAGAATTAGTTATACAAAATACCGTGTCCAAGTTCTTTTAACCAACCCCCAGACTTTTGGTTGGAAGCCCAAACCTAAAGCCTAAGACATGCTTTAGGCATTTTTCTTGTCATGACTGATTATCCGTTGCAATTATGCTAATGAAAGATAAAGTTGTGCCAATACTGTGTATTAAAATATACTGTCAAAGTGGGAAGATGATGCGCTTAAGTACTTTGCTGAATTGGAAGGCAGGGGGAAGTAGTATTTAAAGGCTTCATCTCTTCTAAGTTCCCATGTAGCCAGGAGGTTCACCAAGGGGGTCGGAGATGGGGCTGAACATGGGTGCCCAGAGTCAGGCCCTGGAAGAGCCCCTCTTCTGCGTCCAGCACTGGGCTCTCCCCAGAGAGCTTAAGCAAAGATGGGAAGTTTTTCAACCTTGTAAAAGGGAAAATCATCTATGAAGGATAATCCTTTAATGAAATTAGTGCTCTTTACTAGTGTCCGGATTGGTCTTGCCTTCTCTTTTCTGAAGAGCCTCAGTTTTTTCTGATTCATAGCATTAGTATTTCCTATTCACTTCAATAAATGTTCAGGGCTAGGCTGGTAAACCAGTGGCAGTATGAATCCTGGCTGAGCGTCTTTTTTTGAGTCAAGTTTGACAACAGAACAGTTTGCAGCACTGGTACAGGTGTCATTCAGGTCTTGTTGCCTGGCAAGCAAGTTGCTTTTACTGAATGATTTTCAGTCAAAAACTGAAAATCTTGAAAACATCACAGTTGAATAAGATTTTATTGTTAAATCTTGGTTCAGTTGTAACAGCTCTTCTTCAGATTCACTCGTCAAACCCCTTTGCCACCACGTCCTTGGTGGTGCTTGGCTGCCGAGTGCTGGGCCTATTTCTCACCCGCCAGCCAGCATTGTCTCATTGTTTCCCAGTGCTCTCCCATCTGCTGTCTCTGGTCTCATACCCAGGATGCCATTTCTTTAGACAAAAAGAGCTTTGCGTTGGTTGTTTTGTGTTTATGGAGTGCCTAGTAAATAGGGATCTGGGTCCGGGGTAGATGAGTAAATAGTAGCTATTGTTACGCTCCAGGCTTTCTGGGGCTAGTTTTGCATGTCGGGTTTGCAGCAGCATTGGCCAGGAACACCCCACCTTTGTCACCTTCAATGGGTCCTTGTAGCTGTGCAAGGGCAGGGCAGCGCTGGGTCTTTACTAGTGATAGTAGAGAGGCTGTGTCATCTATGGCCTGTGACTGACTGAGCTGCTCTAAGATTTAAC
>NW_009226243.1:88833-102878 GCF_000690835.1 Fulmarus glacialis | reverse complement strand
TACTTTGTATAAATATATATTATATACATAATATATATTATAAGCAGTATTTGATTTGCTAATAATCTAAGGAAAACAAAGCCATTTTTTAATATAGGGGGCAACTACTGATTTTGTTCCTATGGATCTAAATGCATCGACTGTCATAGATTTAATGCTGATTTAAAGCAATTTATTGACCTGGGCATTTTATGTTAACACTGACAGGCTTCCAATACAAATCAAAGAACAGTCAGATGTCATGCATTTCATTACAAAATCATTCATCATATCACGCTACTCTGAAGTCTAGTAATAGATTAAAATATTGGGGAAAGATGCTAATGAAAAATTCTTCTAGAAATGGAAGTCTGCTGTTTTATGCTCAAGGCCTTAGGGTTCTTAGGTTTGTAATTTACCCAACAAGAACAGAGTCCTCATACTAAAGGCTAAACCTAACTCAGGGGCTTTTTCTTTGTTTATGTCCTTCAGGACAAAATAACTCTACTGAAATGCTATGTTATGAATGCTGCACAATGTCACTGCCCTGCAGTCTGTAAAAATAACATGAAAAAATGAGATCATTAGCTCATTTTATTCCTTTCCAAGATGATTTGTTGCTATATACAAAGTACTTTATGCTAAGTAAAGGAGCGTATTCAGTGAGTCTCAAACACACGACTGTAAATCTAGCACAAGTAAAACTTGCACATCTCCAGCTTTCCTTACAACTTTACATATTTACAGATATTATAGAAGGATTTCTCACCAGGTCCTAAAGGATAGCCAAGTAAATACATCTCTGCTTTGCAGCTGAGGAAACTGCCAAGAACTCAATATTCATCATTTCAAAGTTTACTCCTACTTTTTGATTTCCTACTTTCAGGAATCACTTCAAGGCACTCGGATCACTGAGACGCACAAAGGTGCTGAGCACTCAGAGCTCCCCCTGGAGTCAATGGGAGATGGACCTACTCAGGAAATCAGCAATTTTTGTCTCAAATTCTGCACCCAAAGTTAAAAGCTGACTCAGTAAGATAGGCCCATATTCTATTTTATACTCTCCAGTAAAAACCATTCTTTCTAGTTTCTAAATTTCTGTATTTCATATGAAATAGACTATTCTGCCTATTGCATGCAGGTATAAACTTTCTTGGAAAGACTTTATAAGCCATCTTACAGAAGAACCTGTGTGAGTCAAATTCTAATCTAAGAATTGTTAAAATTCCATAGCTAATTATTTTTGCTACCTTTTGGGAAAAAAACTAACATGAAAATATGATATTTGGGGAGAAAAATAGTTAAATGCTATGGGAAATTATGCACTATCTGTACGCATCTTCATCAAACTGCCAATTTATATTTTGAATGCCTCATCCTATTATTTCCTCCAGTGTCTTTTCACTTATTATCAGAATGAAGCTAGAGATATTAAAAGGCCAAAACCAGACAGTTGAGCCCCTTTCCTCTTGCCACCTGTCTTAGAGTTAATATTGCTTATTCCTAGATTTTTCTTTCACTAATTTCATTTATTTAGAAGAGGTTTAAGATAAAGGACAACGTGGTGCCCAAGCATTTGATGGAGGAGGACAGAGGGCAGGCCTTGTGTGTTGCTGCATGTTGAATGAAAAAGCAGGAGTAATATTTTGCAAGTCCCAGGTAGAACTGAATCTAAACAAAGCTCTAATAGTCAACCAATTTGAGAGCAAATGAGTCATTTTACAATGTGGCTGTTGATGATGGTGCATTGTTTGTCTTTGTATCTCCCTCAGCACTTTTGATTGCTATAAGGCAATCATGGAATCATTTTCAAGAATTGCATTATATGGCCCTTGCAAGGGAAAGGGAAAGGGAAAGTCTGCAAAACAGCAGAACAGATCCTGCTGGAATTGAGTTAACTCTAAAATTTAGCTACCACACCGTGCAGAGCAGAATGAGCTTAACTGCTTTTTACTCTGTGCAGATTATTCTTATAATCTCTTTCAGTTAATAAACTGAGAAAAAATTCTGAGACTGCAGCACAGGCTGTAATGCTGTTGGTAAGCTCTGTGAAGCAGATAGATTCTTTTTTTCCCCTTTTTTATCTCAATGAGAGCTAAGAGGTTTTTCTGTGTTTCAGACCAAACAGGAGGATCTATACAACTGTTTGTAAAACATGCGTCACCTCTTGTCACCTCTAAAATGTCTGCTTTTCTGCAGATATTTCCATGGTCTCTCAGTGACTCCAGGAGGTGGTCTTCTATTTAGCATTAGCCAGGGCTGTAAGAGGAAATCTCCAAAAAACATGTCTTGTTCTGTCATCAACTCTTTTAATGCTTGTGGGTGAATCACTTGGGGCATGCCTGCAATGTACAGTCAAGTACAGCACGGAGATTCCAAGCTGATGCATTCGCATGGCATTGCTTAGTAAGGAGCAGAGAATCATGAGATCTGAAAGCAGTCTTGCCACATTTGACATTGCTGTGCCAGACCTTGTAAATTCAGTCTTTCATCATTACAGCTTATTTGTTCATTTGTGCTGAAACTGTACTGCTACTGGTTCTGAAGCAGCCATGAACATTGCTATCTCAAGGAGGTGTGTTTCACACTTCATTGCACGGTGCAGACATGCCAGCAGTCTGCCTGAACCTTGAAATCCTACCTGTAAAATAGAGACAATGGTTTGACCTATAAAACATACAGATACAGTAAGTAATACATTTTGACAGTATTGTAAAGTTTCCCTAGAGCTCAGTGTAGTGATGAGGGCCAGATGAATAATGCAGATGTTTGAGCACCCATGCAAAACGGCACAATCCTTAAATTTGTTTCCTCAGAGTCAATGGATACTTTTGAAAGCATCACTGATTTTCCCAAGTTCTAAGGTGAGGTAAGGGCAGCACTGGTGCCAGGTCCCCGAGGGCACTCACAGGCCTTAACGTCCCTGAACAACCTCACCAACCCCTCGCCAGCTGCCCACAGGACCAGGAGCTCTATTTCAGGTCAGGCCTGGACCTTCAGCCCTTTTCTGGGCTGTGCTATGGAGGTGCCTGTTTCCAGTTCTCTCCGCGCCCCTCAGCCTCACACCTCGGCTCTGTCTCCTGTAGCCTTTGTCGGGACTGCCCGGAGGAAGCAAGGCGGGACAATACCGCTCGGTGAGTGCACAGCCTGCCCGCGGCTCACCTCGGCTCCTGCCGTGACCCCCTTTTCATGGGCAGCTAGCCCTTTGCTGCTCCCTGGCAATTAGTACTAGACTCGGGAAAACCTAGCCCTCCTGCTGTCCGTTCTCATCGGGACAGGACATACCCTCATCAGGTGCCCAGCACAGCTACTACAGAATTGTTCACAGTTGGCTGCTTCCACCCAGTTTCAACCAGTAGCCTTGTGCTACCTCTCTGGACCCCCGAATAGAAAAATAGAAGTTAATGCACTTATTACTATTCTCAATTTTATGAAAAGCCAGGATTTTTCCTTTGTGTAGTCAGAAACGTGGGGAATTTGAGAGACTGACCATGTGGTAAAGATGACAACAGCCTCCTGACTTTGGAGACAAGTAGGGATTTCTCCAAAAGTAGTTGAGGTTGAATTATGAGGATTCTGGAGGACAGAAACTTGGCATTAGCCTGCTTGGAGCATATGGCGATAAGGCACTTGCAACCTCCATTTCAGCAGCGTACTTGCAATGATACTGTTGAATGCTTAACTAGACTGACTCTGCTGTGCTCCAAATATTTAGCACTTATATTGTGTTTTACATCTTCAAGGTGCTTTTTGGACATAAATTAATCGGTAGCATTTTGATAGCGAGAAAGAGGGGGAGAGAAAGATTAGAAAGATCAGAATTATATCAGCAGCAGTGGATAAATGTGCCACATGTTTTTCTGATTTAGTCTCAAAGACAGCAAAGAACCAGGTAAAACATAACACTGATAAGAAAAGTCTGTCAATTTTTCAGGTTAGTTCTAGGTGATAGGATCTGGAGGAAGAGGGGTAAGAAGGAAATCTAACATAATTTCTACCATACTTTCATAGAGTACTTTTTGAAAAAGAAGCCAAAGGACTTTTAACATTGATAAAAGTGCTGGGGATTTTATTGTTGGCAACTGAAGACCTCTAATTATCCACAGGAGAATATGGCATAGAATCGCATTGTACATTACTAACGATTAACTCTCCCTTGTGTGTTTTTCTTAGAAGTGATATACATTGCTTATTCATTTTCTCTTTCTTATGAGACTACCAATGACAGTGGCTTGAGATTAGATTGAGACTGTCTAAACACTTTGCATAGTTCGCCAAAAATATTTAAGATGGTGTCTGCTTTCTTTTTGACTTAATCCGGTCTGAATTCCAAAACAATAATCAGGAGGCAAAATTTGGTGTCCATCTATTTATGCTATTTTGTATTGTTACAGGTGGGAGAAGATAACAGTGTTTGTAGGGAAGATTTGCTTGCTAGTTTTTTAAATGACACCATGGATATAACTTCTCTTAGTGACAATTCCTTATGTTTTAAGACTATTACCTGTATTTGCATGCACACATAAACTTTCCAATAAGTTAAATTTTATGTCAAAAGCAGATATTTGCACCTGTCCACTTGTGTACAAAGAAACTGTTCCTTGACAGGTTCTACAGACTATCAGTCTTATGGGTCAAGTTAATCCATACTAACTCCGCCAGTGATTTTAAGTGGATCACACCCTGATGATGCTACTACTGTAACAATCTGATGGAGAGCCATTGCCCTAAACGCCTAGGATTCCTACTGTCGTATCTTTCTCCGCCTGGGCTCTCATCTGCTTTGTCACTAAAAACAGAGAGAGTATTGCATACTGCTACTGCAAAGCTAACTCTTCCCATCAGACTGCTCAGTTTCTCCATCTGGTATTTTATGTCAATTAACAAATTCGAACATGAGTGACAGACACAGAAATAATAATTACATCCTATTTTCCCTCTCTCTGGAAGGGCTCAATTAGTTTGTAATGAAGGCGTACACACTTTAAAAGTGCTTTGATCATGTTAGCTAGATGATCCTTCCAGTATCTCTACAAGGTAGCAATTTCACTTTGTTTACTCATTTTGCACATCAAGAGACTGTCAAGGTGAGGGTAAGTGATACCTAGTCTGTAGTGGCATGCTTATACATTGAAGGCTCTATGCTACCCGTGCTAAACTTAATAGTCAAATTTCCAGGATAGGGCCAGTGGCATTACAATGTAAGGTTGACTCAGAAAGATGTAATCCTTGCCCTTTCAAGAAAGTTTTGCAGAGTTTCTGTATATAGTTGTTCACTCTTGTCTGTAGTTTCTCCTTTACTAGTCCTCTACTTTGGTTACCTCTGCCTTTCTTCAGTTAAAGCTCCTGGATTGCTTTAAAAGGGAAAGGTCCAAAGTATGGTAAATTCAGCAGTATTCTATATCTTGTCTTCTCTGTTGTAACAGTCACTTTGTCTAACCTAACTCTCATTCAAAGGCAGCAATCTTATCTCCTAATTGAGGAGGACATTCATCTACAGATCTGCAGGGTATGTGCATCTTCTCCGAACAAAGGTAAAGATCAGGATGGTATTGGGAAGATCCAGAAGGACTAGATGTGTACTCACTGAAACTCACTGTTTCAGAGGAGAACTTCAAACAGTTTTAGCCTTCCCTTAAACAATCCACTCTAGGATCCCAACTCCAGACACCAAAAAAAAGTTTTCTCTGGTTCCTTTAAGAAGCTATGTGCAGGGGACTGAAATATGGCCAGGGATTCATGGTAAGAAAGCGCTCCTTTCAGCCTTCTCTGTAATGCCCCCAGTCCTTGTCACTGTCTGTTTTCTCCGTCAGACAGATTTAGTGCAACGAACTTATAACTCTCAGTGAAGAGACTAGGCATAAACCTTCCAGTTTGTTGCATGATGGAATTACTCTGCTGTAAACGAGCAATGAATAAATGTACTAAAGGAAAGCATCACTTTTTGTGGGTTCATATAGTATACAATAAAATATATAGTTCCCCAGTCATAAAATCTATCAAAGTTTTTCAACAGTCCCATATTTTTTACGTGCCTTCACAACTGCGAGCAGCTGCCTCTACATATGTTCCTTGATTTTATGCCCACATTACAATGGCATCAGAGCACTCCTAGCTGTGCAGGCACATTTTTTATCCACCTCCAGCCTTCTGTTGCTGGGACAGTAAATGCATTTGATGGAAGAGGAATGGGGGCATGGGGGTAATATAGAGTATGTGGCACAAAGCCTCTAATGGAGGTTGGGAGGATTAAATCATAGATGTTTCCTACCCGAACTACGGCACAGTATCCTGTATGAAGCATTCAGTGAAATATATTCAATCTGGCAGGTCTGCTTTATAAGAAGGCTCATTTATCTTTCATGATAGGGCCACAGTTTTATATAGTGGCTTTGATCTGAAGTTCTCAAAATAATTAAATGGATTTGCTATAAATGAGGGCCACTTCTGTCATAGCTGAAGCATAGCCACCCCCAGAAAAGAACTCCACAGATGTTTTGTAGTGGAGTATGTGGGGATACAGAGGTATCCTCTTTCAACAGTGAGGAATTTGGGGACCCCTCAGTGTGTTTAGTATGCTCCTTAATGTAAGACCCATCAGAGCCAGTTAGAGAGAAAACAGTACTTTTCAGGTCTCATTCACACGTTTTTAGTAAGTAGACTTGGTACTGACTAGAGTGGTTCCTTCAGATTGTTGTATACAGAAGAAGTTCTGGACTAGAAGTGAAGGCATACTGTCATCTGCAGGAGAAAGTAGTGGGCAGAATGCAAGTAGTTACTGGAATTTAATTTGCATGGTTTGGTAACATCCTCCTCTTTCCTTTTTAAGGAAAAGTATCAAGTAGCCTGCATAGTTTCACAGGTAGGGTTGACATAATATAAAAATGCAACTATAAATGATTCTGTCTCAATCTTTCTAATGTTTTCAAGTTTCCTGTTAACTGATACTACTTAATTTGTAAACTTTTATCTTTTAAGAGAACAGAGTTGGCATGCCATGCTGTGTCTAAGACAAATATCTGAAAAAAGGAGGCCTTCGTTTAGGAAAATAATCAGAGTAATTATTTACTGTGTTATAAAAAAGCTGGCTACATTTCCAATCCCATTTCACTTACTTCTTCACATGTTTCCAAATCACTATCATTTCTAGGCTCTAGAGAAAATTCACTGATTAATACTGCTGGACCACTATAAACACTAAACACAACTGGCCCCTCATGGCTCAACAATATGAACTCCAGTAGGAGCTGAAAGACTTTTCCTGCTGGTGTCCTCCATGATGGCAAATTCAGGGCTTTGTCTAGTCTAGTTTTAAACAACTGAAGTAATGAGGTTCCACACATTTCTTCTTGAAGATAATCAGAACCTAATAGATATCTCCAACAGGAAGTATCTCCTGAAGTCCAGCCAAAACTGTATAGCTCCCATCTGTTGACAAGGCCTGAAAAAGAGAAGCAGAATGTTTTCCTCTGTCTCTCTTTGAGCATCAGATAAGTAGACATGCTTCCTTGCACTCTTAAAATTATTTTAATTCCTTGCACAGAGAGGCAGGAGAAAGCAGCATTGCTCTACCAACAGAATAGGCTCAGCCCCTAACACTTCTTATGGTGGGCATATAAACATTCTCTTTTAGTAAAACAGACAGCTTTTGGTAAGCTTAATCAGATGCAGGGACAGATGAACTAGGGCAGATATGTCTGTCACTATATCCTGTATGATACGGGGAGTTAGAACTGTTGGGGAGTTTATATTTCCCGGTGTCAAGAGAGCAAATATCCTGACACTTTGTATTGCTCCACTGAGTTGCGTTCCCATGTGAATTCTGCATCAACAAAAGGCTGAGTTAGGAGCGAGGATTATCAGCACTTCTCCTGCGCTGTCTTCCTTTGCTTAACCTTGCCTTTGCTCAACCTCGCCTTTGCTCAACCTCATCTATGGATGAAACACAGCAAAACTCATCTGAATTTCATGTTGGTGACATCTACTAGACTGAAATTACATCTTGTCATTGAGTTTGGATGGATAGAGACACAATGGGTGGTACAAAGCATATACAGCAGTAGGAGTTGCTGTAAGCCAAGGAAATTTTCTGCTAGTGTTCTGTGGCTGAGTGCTTGTCTCTCTATGCTAGTGGAATAATAGAAAATGGCTGTATCCCAGCACAGGTCCATTATAGCTGTCCCCCGAAGGAGTGTATTTTTTGTCTAACAACTGAGTTCATCCCCCCTTACAGAAGCCCTACTTAAGGTTTTAATCATGAAAACACATCGTCAATCTTTGTTGTGTGTTTTTCTTAAAAGGAGTTAAGAATAAAATGAATTAAGAGAAGAAAAAAATGGGTAGCACAAGAATCCCATTTAAGTTACTGCAGTTGAATCTCATCTCCTGAGCTAAATAGTGCAGTAATTAAAGCAGTATTTACAATGCAATAAAGACAAAGCTAATTACTGGCAAATGTGAGCTAGATGATGCTTTTTCTCAGGGAAACTAGTGAAGGATCAGGCCAGAACAATAAATCCTTCAACAGCCTCATTTGTTAATTATCTTCATAATCCTCTTGCTTGTAATGATTATCTAATTTATTACCCCCAAACAGGAAAGCAGTGTGAGGTGAAATGACTGAGGCAATCAAGTGAGCCAGAGTTTGTAGGCCCAACTCTGCAAGCTGCATGCAGGATCCAGGTCTGTGGGAAGGTGATTTTCTATGTTGACTAGGGCCAAGACAGCTGAGACTGGGGCAGAAGGTGTCAGAAGGCAGGGGCTGCTTCTTATAGGGCTGCGTATTGGACAGGGCTGTGAGTTGCTGCTACACAGCAGACATTCATGCAGACCCTCTTCTTAGAAGGCCTTCCTACCACAATTAAAATCATGGATTTCTTAGCTACACTGAGTTTAAAGGCTTTCATGGGAGACTGATAAGCCAGATGGCTCTACCAAGCAAACTGATAGAAACTATTTTAAGTATGTAACTAGCCCCTAATTAAATATGGTACATTGCTTTTCAAAAAACCACACCAAATAAAGTCAGAGCTTACAGATCTATTTGCATTCCCTGAAGGAGGCATTGGCTGTGGGCATGGAAGAATCATTTGGTATACTGATTTTTCTGGTATACTGGTTTCTCAAAAGTAATTGAACAAGTTCCTTTGTCATGGGTTCTTAAATTAACCGGCCATAGGTAAAAGCAAAAGTCATCACACAGTTAATTAACTGGTTCAAAGATAGAAAATGATGGGAAGGGATGGTCAGTGTTGGTAGGGGAAGGAGGCACACAGTTAATTAACTGGTTCAAAGATAGCAAATGATGGGAAGGGATGCTCAGTGTTGGTAGGGGAAGGAGATCACTCAGTGGAGTCTTTGCCATGCCTTGTACTCTTTGGTGATTACAACACAAGAGAGAAGGCAGCTTTTCCCTCAGAGAGCTTGCAGGTCTGATGTTGAGCCTATATTGTGCAAGAGTTTCCTGGGCTAATTCTTAAGTGAACTAAACTGTACATGGAGAATATTACAGTCCCATACAGATGTTATCTTCAATCCTGAAAGCAGCTTGGCTGCATTAATATGGCATTGCATGTAGGCTAACCAATTCTGCCCATCAGCTGAATTTTATTTGTGAAGGTACAATGCCATGGTGACATGGTTATATAGCATTAGATGGTGGTCTGTGCTAGCCACAGGACCCCTGTGCCAATTTCCACTACATGTAAATCAGACAGGACTTGGCAGAAATCCTCATCTCTGGAAACCAGTGTGACCACCTAAGACCCTCAAGTATGTATTTAAATCTCTGTAAAAATCTAAAATGAAAAAGGAAACGCAGGGCAAATTAGGAAGAGAGGTTACGAAGCAACAAAGCAAAAAATATTGTGTTCAGTTTTGGACCCCTCACTACAAGAAGGACACTGAGGTGCTGGAGCGTGTCCAGTGTCCAGAGAAGGGCAACGAAGCTGGTGAAGAGTCTAGAGAACAAGTCTTATGAGGAGCGGCTGAGGGAACTGGGGCTGTTTAGCCTGGAGAAGAGGAGGCTGAGGGGAGACCTCATCGCGCTCTACAACTACCTGAAAGGAGGTTGTAGCGAGGTGGGGGTTGGTCTCTTCTCCCAAGTAACCAGCGATAGGACGAGAGGAAACGGCCTCAAGTTGCACCAAGGGAGGTTTAGATTGGACATCTTTCCTGAAGCAGTGCTCAGGCCTTGGAACAGGCTGCCCAGGGAAGTGGTGGAGTCCCCATCCCTGGAAGTATTTAAAAGACATGTAGATGAGGCGCTTAGGGACATGGTTTAGTGGGCATGGTGGTGTTGGGTCAACGGTTGGACTTGATGATCTCAGAGGTCTTTTCCAACCTTAATGATTCTATGATTCTGTGAAAGAAATATCCCCAGCAAGACGGTTTCGAGTCACGCTTTTGAACCTCCTGAGCCAAGCATGGAGTCGGTTTGTTGTCAGCCCCTGCCCCTCAGCTCCAGTCACCCCCGGCCCATGTTGTAGCTGTCAGTCGCACTCCCGAGGAAAGCTTGCAGCTGGCGAGAGGCGTCTGCAGATGTGAGGCTGAGTGGGACCAGGTGGTCACAGATGGTATCTGGCACGCTGCTCAGGGAAGAAGTAAGAGTGGGAACAAATAGAAATGGAATTAAAATAATTTTTGCAGGTCTGAGAGCTGAATGGCTGATTCTTTCCCTGAGCTGTGCAGACATAGCAGGGCAATAAAGTATATTTTCTAGAGACGACATGCCGGCTGTGAATCACCGATGGTGACGGCTATTTTATTCTTTTCTACTTTCTTAGCCCCACAACATTATTACCCTTTTGCACTGTCAGATATTAAAATCATATTAACGACCAGGAACTGTATTAAACTGTCTGAAAATGAAATAATATGGTAGCACATTTGAAGGTTAGAGACAGCCCTTGGGTGTAATTCACTAAACTGTAATCTACCTGCCTGGTACTCTGCAGATGAAGCAGGAAGCATTGTTTCTGCGAAACTAATTACCGCCAAGATATACACCCCCCCCACCCCCAAACATGCACGCAAACAATATTCTGTACATCTCAAGCTGCTGTTGAAGCTAGACAGCTGGAAAAGGGTAGTCATCCAAGCACAAACCAGCTTAACAGACAATTTTCTTCATTGCACCATCACAGTCTTCCTTAGCACAGCCATAAGGAGAAATATGTTGCTCCTATTACATGCAAAGTATATGAGAGGGGGAAAAACCCCCGTTGTCTAATGATCAGAGAAAGAATTAGAGATACAGCCCATTGCCACAGCAAAATAGAGAGTTACCAGGAGTAGTTTAGGAGCTATTTGAGAGGTGACTGAAACCCCCTAGAAGGAAATATTTTACTGGAGGTGACAAGACTCACAGCCAATTATGACTATTTGTGTTCCATAAAAAGAGATTTCTGTGCCCCTGCTCTTATATTAATTAAACAAGTATAATTACTGTTTATACTTACTCCTCTCTGTAACACAAGTGAACTGTTAATCCGGAGTCTAAAGAAAATGTCACTCAATCAGACCCTCATGGAAGGGTTGTACTGTGATAGGTGTGTCATAAATCATGTAGAGAGGTGACACCCAAATCCTTCCTGAAATTTTATTATCTAATTTTGTCATCTCTGAAATGAAGAATGTCTTATCTGGCAGACAATGAAATGAAGCCAACTTTATTAATTATGTTTATAACACAACTGAAATTAAAACATTTCTCCAGAATTTAAGTTTATGCTAAAAGGGCCAATTCATTTTGTGTTTGATTGGGAGGGCACAGTAGAGGGAGAAGGCAGGGAAGGAAGAAAACCATTGGAATGTTTGCCCCCATATCTTGAGGATTTTTTAAGCTCCTGCTCCTTCATGGGTCTGTAAAACTGAGTGACAAAACCTGTAAGAATGAAATTTTTTACAAATAAGGATATTTTACAAAAAACTTGATGCTACCTACAGACTATTATTAAGTCTTATTGTTGTACAAGATCACAAGTTCCACAGATGCTACCTGCAGATAAGCTTAACACTACATTACTGATGTAGAAATAATTACATGATGCTTTCTAAGTGACAGTTAAAATGACAGGAATATTTATTATCACCTTATTTTTGTAACGTGGAGGTATAAATGTTTGAAATGCTTTGCTCTGCAATGAAGTCAACTGTAGAAAAAGGACAGGACTTATGAGGTTTACTGTAGAATTCAGAGACAAAAGAGAGAAACTTGTAAGTAAGTAGTCAGGACCCTCCCTATACTGGAGATATACAAACTTTGACAGGAATGACTTCTATGCATGTTACGTTACATCTAGCATTAGATATTTGATGTAAATAACATAGACAAAGAACATCATCAACTGTCAGGACTACTTCCAGTTGCTAAGTCAATGAAAGTAATGTATGAGCGTTTGAGATCAAAACTGAGAGCACAGTACTTCAGTAAAATGATTTGCTAGTTAATTGTGACAATTCTTTCTGTGGCAAAACAGCATTTTAATTTCACTTTTCTCTGCTCATCAGAGTGCCAGCCAGAGATGTATTTCTTCATCTAAGGCACTCAGCTGTTCATGGATAAATACTACAGTGGAGAGTACACAGGCCTTTCTGCACTTTTTGGCAGTATTGGTACTACACCTTACTGAGACGATATATATGTTTCTGAGTGAAAGATGTCAAGAAACAGCTTTTTCAGGCTGAGTTGCTACCGTCCTGTGTTGTTTCCTGTGCCTGTCAAATCTATCAAATTGGTCAACACTCGTATCTTTCTTGATTCTCCAGTACAATTGGCTCACACTGGCTAGTAAACAATGCAGAAAATTCCAGCAGCGGTCTTTTTGTTCATCAATAAAGTCCTTGATTATTGTGTAGCTGCTGTGGTGGACCCCACGACCCACTCATCTAGTCGTCTTTCTTTCCTGGAAAAAAGCGTTTACCTACTATTTCCACTTCTTGTACCATGGGCAGCTTCTGTAAATCTGGAGTTATTAAAAGACAGTTACATATCCCCTGCTAATAGAAGGTTGTGGTATTATGATCATGCTAAACAGAGATAGAGTTAAACATCTTAAAAAACTGAAGTGTATCACTTTTTAATGTGGAAGCATACACGTCATTACATACCGCAAGTGAGAGTCAACTGCATGTCAACAGAGGTAATGAGGTAGAAGATTTATGTGCATTAAGGCAAGGATCTCCATTGTTCTGTCCTCTCCAGCAAACTTTGTTTTATGAAATCTCTTTGAGATGGCATATACTGCTTAGTAGATGTCAAATACGTTTGCTTTCAGTAATCTCAAAATACCTTCAAATACTTCCAAAAAATAATTGTCCTTATGGGTAAACTTTGCATTTCCCAGTTGAAAATGACAATTTTAATTACAGCTTCATTAGAACACTTAGAATGAGAAAAAAACTATGGTGCTTTTCTGTTTCATGCAGATAATTGGACTAAATACTGAAGTACTACTTCAGATATTGTTTGGGTCTTAATTAGGCTAAGCTTTCACTGAGTTCAGTGGGAGATTAAAGCCTCAGTTCTGAAAATATCATCTAATTGCATGTATATAGCAAATGGATAGTCTCATAAGTATTCGTAAGGTAGGTGCTAGAGATATCAGCCTATGTGTTTGATTTCTGCTTCATTTCTTGCTCATGAATGTCATGCTTCAGTTAAATATGCAAATATTATTAATATATGAAACAGTTCATAGTTAGAGGGATATTAACAAGTCATTTGAATTCATGAAGGATCATTTGTGATACAACAGCATTTGCAGATCAGGTTCAGGGACAATTTACCCGTCTGTGAGGAGTGAAAACCCCTCACGTAGTCTTTAGGACTGGAGGAGGATCCTGGCAAATCAGCTCACCTTTTGGCAAAAAACTGACACTGAGTGCGTGCTTCCCGGTCAGGATTAGGGTCCTGGGAGAGACTTCCTTACACCACGTGAGAGAGCGTCTCTGGCCGCTGAGGTCTTAGGCAGCAAGGAACAGATCTCAGGGACATTTAGTCTCCCACTCTGCCGCCGACAAATTCAACAGCCAGGAGGCTGGTGGAATAACAGTGTGATGTATGT
>NW_009226243.1:31299-88822 GCF_000690835.1 Fulmarus glacialis | reverse complement strand
AAAAAAGCACCGTGTATTAGATCAAACACCCATTCTAACTAATAGCGACCTGCCATCTTTTTGAATGAGACGTACCTCTTCTGCCTTTGAGATCATGGTGTAATGCTGTTTTCTGCAATCTCCAGCGTAATTACACTGGTTGACATAAACTCTCCCAATGTTTCCGCTGCATTCAGAATTCTGTTTTTTCCCCTTTTCGGAACGGTTGATTGGCAGACACTGCTCGATAGCTGCTGCATTGCACCCCGCAGTAGCTGCTTTTCGACAGTGTTTGTGCAGCAGTTAGTTCAGACCCCTACATACATCATTTGCTTTATAGTGAGCAAACGGTATCTTTTGGGATGACGGTGACAGTATAAATCTGAGCTTTCACTACCGGGATATTTGAGCCAGAACTGTCCTGTCTTTTGAACATTTCATTTTATGCTGCTTCTCGTATCATAATCAACTAATACTTTTCTAGTTACATTTTGCTTTTAATAAAAATGACTGTAAAATAGGTAGAAATTAGCAGTGCCAAATGACTGTTTTTCCCATGTGTTAAACCTCTCCATAGTTGTTTCTTCTGTGGGAACATAATTTGGAGGATTTTTGTGTTGCTTTGAAATTCTAGGTCTTCCTAATTTGAAACTAAAAAATGTAAAGCTCTCATTCCTGTTTAGTTCAATTTAGAGACAGGTTCAAGGCTCTGTTGAGCAATTCAACATTCAACCTCAGCATTCAGAAGGTTTGGTGTAAAGGCTATTCCAAACGTAAATGTCATTTCATCTCCCTGAAATCATACTTGCAAGCCATGAGTTCTGTCAAATACATAGTGCTGTGTCTCTTTCATAAGTCAGTGTTGGTAAAGCATGATATAAAAAAGAAAGAAAGGTGTAATTCTTTGTCTGTCACACGCTTAGGACAGAGAGCAACATTGCGTGAAGAGAGGCCTAAATAGAGTACTGTTTGCCTGCGCTGTCCTGAATCTGTTGCATTTACCAGCTGACAAAGAAATGATAACAAAAAATATAGTTATTGGCTCTTCCTCCCATCAGTATGTTTGCCTTGTGTCAACAGCACAAGACTGAAGTTGAGACACAAACCATGATCTTGATACAAGGAGGTGCTACCAGCTCTGCTGTCTGAGCCTTTTTCTGCCCAGGAGCCCCGTAGAGTTCATCCCAGCAGGAGATTGAGCTTCGCAGATTTTGCAGGTAACATCTGCAAAATTGCTAAAAACCCAAATGAAACCAGACACACTGCAGACTCCCCCCTCGCCCTTTGAAAGGGATTCCGGGGGGCATTCACAGCCCAGTTGGCCATTTTGCACCAGCACAATCGTCCTGGTGCCATGTGACCTGTAACATCTGTTCCTTCACCAATTAGACCATTTCTTAAGGATAAATGAAAAACAATTCTAATTAAACACTATAATGGAACTATCAATCTGTGTTACTGAGGCAGAACAAGGATGTAATTAGTTATTGATACAAAAAGATTTGTTTAAACCAGTTTGGTTTGCTGTCAGCCCCCACAAGCTTTAAGTGAGCTTATACAGAACTTGAAAATAACCACCACTGTGTCTTTCTTCTAGGCTAAAGATACACATGGGAGCAGATTCTTGTAAACTACCCAGTCAGTTGTTTCATGTTCCTCACTACTTTAGATAAGAAATTTGCACGTTTACTTGTAACATTATTTCTTTTGACTGGCAATGCATTGCCTCCACTATTCAGGTGATCTATTTAACATATGTTGTATTCACCACTTCACTGTATAAGCAGCCTTTTCTTTAATTATTTTAAAAGCTAGAGAAGAATTCTTTATAATTCAACATTTACCAATGATTGTTACCTCTGTTACCAGAGAAAATGCTGTTTTAAACCCAGAGAAAGTCCTGCATAACCAGATTTAAAAGGAGAGTGTGGGGGCAACATGACGACAGTATATGAAATGTAAGAGGAGGTGGGAATATTTGTCTGAATGGGAACTGAATACAAATGTCTCTTCCTTGTAACACAGAAGTCTGGTGTGTTTTTTTGGGGGGGTAAACTGTGGTGAATACACACTTTGCAAGGTTATTACAAGATTGCAATGATCAAAATCAGAGGTCTTACCAAAAAAGCTATGGAAAGAGTTTGAAATGAGCTAGCTTTAGTAAATCGGTGGTGCATTTTATTCCCTTTTCATTTAATGGTCTTAATTAGTTTTCCTTCAGTATTTGCTCAATAGTTTTCCATGATCTTATGGTAAGACTAGTCCCTATAGTTACCCACATTATGCTGTTTGGACTCTGTCTTAAACAAAAAGAATTATGCCTACTCCTCAGACATTGTACCAGTTCTGAAATGATAGATTTTTATAAAACTGCCAAACTTGCACCATTTTTAAATGCGTGCCTTCTGCATACATCTACAGCACTCACAAGGGCTAGACTGTTCATTAAGGAAAGAAGGAGAGAGATTCTTCCAAGGCTAGACTGGAAATAGTTTGTAATCTCTGCTGTAATTTGTGTCTTCTCACCCACTTCTGCTTCCCAGGCAGCAGAAGTGAGTTTTAACGGAAGACATAGATAGTGCAGTAGTGTAGCAACTTCATCTGAGTTGATCTAACCTGTGAACAGTATTTTCACCCCTAATTAATTTATCAGAGGATTAAATAAAAGGGGAGAATAATCTGGTAGCATTTGCTTCCTCAATAAATAACAAAACTAGTCAAAAAGTTATTTTTTAAAAAATTAACATAATTTTGTGTTTTGATTTTTTTGCCTGACTATTGTCATGTGGATTTTATGCAACCTTCAATTTGCCAGGCTGTCCATAAGGAGTCTAATAAAAATTTGGACATTTAGAAAATAAAAATATAAAATTCTTTTGGAATAGATGGGGGAAATGTTTTGTAAAATGCAGACAGATGGGATTATTTTGTTCCAAAGTACAGTACACCTCTACTGAGATGAACACTGTTTCCTCCTCAGTCATGTCCTTAATGGCTAGCAAAGACAGCACCAGACGCCTGTTGCATGGAGTTGTTTCATCTGCTACCAGAGAACAATTCACTTCTCTTTGTACAACACGAAGGGCTATTAAAAAACATCCTTCCATAAACCTGGATTTATTCGGTTAAATCAAGACCAAACTGTTTTCCTCATATTTGTCTCTGTCAATCTGAAGGAGAATTGCAACTCATGTGACAAAACATTTCATTTCCAACCCCAATTTAGCTGTAATCCACACATAGGAAGCCAGTGAATGACAGATGCATCATACTAAATTTGTGGCATGGTCAAATCACCAGCCCGTTCACTGGTGTTCATCTATAGAGCTGTCAGATGGCCACTCTGGCCACAGAGAGCGTAGGCCTGGTTAAAAAAAATCCATCTACAAGGCAAAAGGCTCTTGTTACTTTTTTAAAAAATTAATTCCACTGCTCAATATCTTGTTTAACCCACAAGTGTTCCAGTCTGTGGGAACAATAGCAATTGCTAACACATTAGAAGAGGAGCATGTCTCCAATGCAAGGCCAACAAAGACCCTACTTTACTGTATTTTTCATTTTGTTTTGCATTCCTCTTCCTGCAGTGAGGCTTAACTCAACCTGTGTGGAAAAAATGACCTGAAAAAAGGTCCCTATATGGCTTAGATTGAAACAAAGATTTATAGCCTTATCATTGCTTTCTATAATTTAATTCTCTGAAATTCATTCTCACTTCTTTTAGGTCTCCATGTTCAAGACTAAAAGGAAAATTTCCTGCTGGTAATTTTACTCTGTCACAGCTTAATCCTTAGGCTGTGATGAGAAGTACTAAAGAATAACCAGCCAGCTAATGTGTCTGAGATATCATTTGTTTTATTCGTATGAATACATTTACGCAATAAAAACTGTGTTTTTTCCTGCCTATTAGAGGATAGTTGGTGGAGCATAATAATCTCTCGTATTAACTGTGAAAGCAGAATCTAAGATCTTTTCTTTTTATTCAGTTTCGACATATAGTTTGCTATATGATTACTTTCAAACTTATAATTGTACTTGGAGATGAGAAAATAAGGGATCATCTCACAAATCACTACAGAGGGGGTGCTTGAAAGTATCTGAAGAATGTTAAATAGGTCAGAATACAAGACTTACATGCTGACACAAATTTAAAATTTTTAGGGGAAAAATAGTCTGTATCAAAATGATATTAGACTACTTGACTTTTTTTAGAGTCAAACCCTCCAGGAACAGCCACCAGTTAACTCTAGAAGTCCAGTTTTTTAGAAGTTGATGAGATTCTTTTGTACCCATTTCTAGTTATTTAACCTAGTTACACTTTCATGTACTTTCTTGTGTTTTTAAGGAATGTTGATTTTGCCATTTTAGACTCTTACTGCACCTACTATCATTAATTTGCATGGACATAAACTGTGTTTGCTGTCCAGAATTGACTGGAGGAGCAGCAGAGGAGTTCATTCACACATGCTAGCTAGCCATACAGCTATGCTTATGTGACTTTTACATGACTAACATGCTTCTACTAACATGTTTTGTGCTGGCTTCCTTGCATATTGTGACAGATGTGGTGTGCTATTGTCCCAAGGCCTACAAAATGGTCTCCCTTCAGGTATTCATAAGGCAGTGCTTGCTGCTTACCAGAACTGATGGATGGAGATTTCAGGGCTTTGTGAATGCAATGTGAATGGCACAAAGAAGCTACAAGTTATTTCTGTCAAGCACCTATAGGTATGAGTCTAAATTCTCCTGCCTCCACCTCCTGCATATTCATCTGTATTTGGGGGCTCATTTGTATTTTATTCTATAGAAGCTGAAAAGAGCAAGCAACAGCAACTAAAGGTTTTGAGCAACTCTCTGCCCACACACCCTGATAAGTACACTTTTCTTCATTAAACAAATTTCCTATGTTTACATTTTTTAAATCCTTCTAATCTAGACTTCTTGGATGACAACTGCCTGATCAAATTCCTGAAGTAAAATCATAGAATCACAGAATATCTCAGGGTGGAAGGGACCCATGAGGATCATCAAGTCCAACTCCCTGCTCCTTGCAGGACTACCTAACACTAAACCATATGACTAAGAGCATCATCCAGATGCTTCTTGAACTCTGACAGGCTTGGTGCTGTGACCACTTCCCAGGGGAGCCTGTTCCAGTGTCCAACCACCCTCTCAGTGAAGAATCTTTTCCTAATGTTTAATCTGAACTTCCTCTCATGAAGCCTCATTCCATTTCCTCATGTCCTAACGCTGGTCACCAGAGACAGGAGATCAGCACCTCCCCCTCCGCTGCCCCCTGTGAGGAAGTTGTAGAATGTGATGAGGTCACTCCTCAGCCTTCTCTTCTCCAAGCAGAAGAAGACAAGTGACCTCAGCTGCTCCTCGTAAGTCTTGCCCTTGAGACCCTTCACCATCTTGGTCACCTTCCTCCAGACACACTCTAATAGTTTGATGTCCTTCTTGAGGCACCCAAAAATACACACGGTACTTCCGGTGGGGCGGCACCAGTGCAATGTAAAGTGGGACAATCACCTCCCTCGACTGGCTAGCGATGCTGTGCTTGATGCACCCCAGGACACGGTTGGCCCTTTTGGCTGCCAGGGCACACTGTTGACTCATATTCTACTTGCCATCAACCCAAACCCCCAGATCTCTTTCTATGGGGCTGCTCTCCAGCCTCTCGTCCCCCAATTTATATGTTTAACCAGAATTACCCCACCCCAGGTGGAGAATTGCTCTTGTTAAATTTCATAAGGTTGGTGATTGCCTAACTCTCTAGTCTATCCAGAGCTCTTTGTAAGGCCTCTCTGCCCTCTAGAAAGTCCACAGCTCCTCCTAGTTTAGTATCATGGGCAAACTTACTTAATGTACATTCAACTCCTGTGTCCAGATCATTCATAAAAACATTAAAGAACACTGGCCCTAAAACTGAGCCCTGGGGAACCCCACTGGTGACTGGCCACCAGCCTGATGTAGCCCCATTTACTATAACCCTTTGAGCCTGACACGTCAGCCAATTGTTCACCCAGCGTGTTATGGACTTGTCTAGCTGTGTGCTGGACATTTTGTCCGGAAGGATACTGTGAGAGACAGTATCAAAAGCTTCGCTAAAATCAAAAAACCCCACATCTACTGGCTACCCTTCATGACCTGGGTGACCTTGTCGTAAAAGGAAATTAAGTTAGTTAGACAGGACTTTCACCTCGTGAACCCGTGCTGGCTATGACCAATGACTGCATTGTCTCCCAAGTGTTTTTCAATAACTCCGAGAATAACCCTCTCCATAATTTTACCAGGCACTGAAGTGAGACTGACAGGCCTGTAATTACCAGGGTCTTCCTTCTTACCCTTCTTGAAAATTGGGACAACATAAGTAACTCTCAAGAGAGTAAAGAACTAATGTGTTGGTTTCTCGATGTGTAGGAGTCAGAGCCCTGCCACTGTATCAACACAAAAGCAAGAAGGAATGATGCTTCCAGCTATGCCTTCAAGTTCATCCATCTGGGTCAAACACTTTTCAGCATGCAAAAGCTGTGGGAAGTTTTCACCACCTCTGGGGCAAAATTTGCATTATCCAAATAGAAAAAAAAAAATTTATTTGATTCAGTGTCTTCATAGTGCCTAGACAGGCAGGATGAATCACAAATATTGTCCGAGGTAAATGTGACAAGTTTACTCAGCTGCTATTTGTTGGGTCAGATTATATATTATACCCTTCACCATTCAGACAAATTGCATTTCACTAGTAAAAATTTTCATGCATCCCAAAAGCATTATGAATTTATAAGCAAATTATCATCCAAATATTTCTCCCAGGTCTTGTGCCGTTGCCTGACATTCGCCATGAATTTCACCAAAACCTACAAAAAGTGAATATTCAGAAGGTAAATGTTTTTGAACAGATGTTGGAGCTGGAATTCACATGGGTTAGTGTTTTGGTGAATGCGTGGATATGGCAAAAACAGCAACAGAAATCATGACTAAATTAGAAATAGAACTTCCCCCCTGCCAAAAAAAAAAAAAAAAAAAGTTCTGATTCAATAGCTAGTTTAGCACAAAACATTATTAGAGCAATTCAGTTATTAGACCAGAAATGGTATCTACACTGAGGCTTCTAACTTCCTATACAAGCACCTTAGAAACAAACTCATTTTCTATATAGTAAATATCCCTTTGTGTCAATGGGTGCTAAGGTGGCCTTTGAAGGAAAAAAATTACCCTGACTAATTTATATGCCCGGCCCAAGTATAGGACTTCTGTGTTTAGAAACATAGAGGATATACAGCTCTAGAAAAACAATCCTGCCCATGTTGAACAGGGGACAGGTTTCATATTTGAGTTCTGTTCCTTTACTAACTTGTAGAACTGTAAGTTATAGCAGATGGAGCAAAACATCAGACCCACTGGGGACTTTGCAAGTGTTTACAGTCAACTGCCATTATCACATTCCCTGCTTGTTTTGCCACTACTACAGCCTAAACTAAGAAAGACTAGTATTTTAGAAAGTACCAGTTCAGGTAAAAAGCAAAGTACAAGAAAAGAAAGATGGAAAATCACAGATTTGAGGCACTACTATACTGGAGCTATTGCTGAATGTCCTGGGTCCGCAGTTCTCCTGGGAGGGATGAATAAAGGTTTATTTCTATTGCTCAGTGACATTTTTGCAGTGGATATTTTCTCTTTTTTTTTAGTGCTGACTATCTTCATTAGCTGCAATGTGACTGACAAAAAATTTCAAAGGATGATCTATGAAATGCACTGATGATGCTGCAAATTATGTGATGACCCACACAAGCCATAGAAAATGGCACCATACTGGCCTGGTAAAGAGTGTATTATGAATTAGGGCCTGTAGCAGAACCAGGAGGTGTGCTCTTGCAACTATTATTTATTGCAAATCGATAGCGTGGTTGGAACAATACAGAACATACATGAAGTGAGGTTAGAGTTGAAAAGACAAGTGATTATGTTGCAGACCCACGGTCTAGTGGGTAATCAGAAGATAAATTTACTGCAGATTGGTACCATTCTTTCTCCTGAGATACTGTCACATTAAAAATTGGCTCGCTAGATTATCTAGATAGCTAGAACTTAATTATTTGGCTGATAATTATAAGGGGACTGTAGAGAATAGTATTTTAAGTAGGAGGTCAAATTCTGTATTAGAGGTCCATTTTTGCATAATTCCTTAACAATTAATAAATTATTAATGAATTATTGATTACCAAAAGCAAGTTATAGAGAGGAATAGTGGGGTTGTAGTCCTCCAGTTGGAAATAAAACAGATGATTTTAAGCCATAGTTCTAAGTAGTGAGTTGGCCTGTTTGGCTTCATATCAATTGAATAAACATCCTGTCCTCTTGTTTGCTAAAGTACTGGATTTTTGCTTTGGTGATTTTCTATACACTTTCCATTGACTTTGTAATGACTTCAAAGGGAAAGATAATAAATTTTGGTCCGTAAACTCTAGTGAGAATAGGGTGAAGTGGTGATTTGGACAGTTCAGAGACCTTTTGTATTAAGGATCATCTACAAAGAACTGCAAGTGTAGCCCCTATTCTACTGTCTCCCCTGGAAAGAACACCCAAAGATCCCAGAGCAAAGCTTGACTGCAAAGCTGCCAAGAGTGTAATGTATGCTGAGTTATGATTCCCTTATGATACTTCCTCTGTCCTGCCTTCCCATAGAATATATGGGAATTTATGTGAAAACTCCATGGCAATTTGGCATTTGATGTTCATTTGTGGTTTGGAAGTCTATTCTGAGAAGGTAATTTGCTGTCATAAAAATTCTACACTTGAGATAAGTACAACCTACTCCCACCTACTTTAGACGTTATCTAAGCCTCAGTGAAGTGAGTGGATATATTTATACCATACTGAAAAAAATTTGGTTGACGTCCTCCTGTTCCTGCAAAATTCAGAATATGGACAGACTGAAAGAATTCTGATTTCATTTCTCGTTAATTACTGAAGTCCTTGTAATAACACATCCTTCTCTCTCTTGACAAAACAACCAGGAAGACATGCAATATGTACTTGAGTTCTCTGCAAATAAGGATCAGGTCTGTTAGTGCTTAGATTGGAAATGACCTGGAAGATCATGTTTCCAAGTACTTTGGTGCTTCATTAACATTTTGGCTTATAGTCAGGAGTGTTTCAAGAGCATCAGCCTGCTTCTATTACGTAGTATCTTTACTACACACTCTGATACGTGATTAAAAAGGGAATTCTTGTAAAATCTATCATACAATTTCATGAAGAGAAAATTCTTACACCTTTTTTCACTCTTCTTACAATTCTGAAAGAGGATGTTATAACACTGCTGCTATTTGTTATGACTGTAAGAGTGCCTTGGGGGCCTCACCTCAGATCTAGACCCTATGGTTTTATGCAGTGTAAAAGTACTTAGTATTATTTTGCAATCCTTATCTTAACGTGATATCTAGTACTGTCTGCACCGTTTAATATCATCCATATACCACACCTGAAATGGCTGTTTTCCAATACTTGTTAAAGTAATTTCTGGACGTATGGTTTGAAAGTGCTTTGGAAATCCATATGAAGGCATTGTATAAATCTGACATCATTATAATTTGTTTATTTTGGAGATGTTTTTCAGATAATTTATAAAATAAAGGTGTAAAGTGGGTTGAATCGCAACCCTGGTGTACCTACCCATTCACAATACGGAAGTAAGTTCATTTTGTGCTAGTATATGGCTTTAAAAAAACGCCGAAGACAAGTTACACTGACACACACACGACTTCTTCCAAGACAGAGGAAGAAATCTCTGCTTCTTTCAGTCTGATTGCTTCTGATGTCTCTGCAGTAAATATGGATCAGATCAGCTAGTTGCAGAGGATAGGGCACTAAAATTCCTTTAATTCTTGCTTTAAAAAGAAATCTGCTTTTGTGGAAAAATTACTTGCCCTGGAATGCATGGATAGTAAAAGGCTGAATTTCTTTTTGAAAAGTGCTTCTCTTTCTTTGCCATCACATTTCTGATACGTAAAATATATCCCTGCAGAGCACAGAACAGAAAAAGCCTGCAAAGTACTCTAGAGGAGACACTGCTCTACGTTTTTTTTTTGGTGCAGACTGTGGTAGAAACTGTCTGGGGCAGATAAATGTAAGTGGGAGCTATGGCACAGAACTGAGTTAACAAACATTTAGGCTCAACGAAGATAAGTTTCTTAATTATGTGGGGTGGAATGCATAAGGGTTCTCACAAAGAAAATGGTTTTGGTCAAAGCTTTATTGCCTGAATTATATCACTGGTTTAGATTAACACTTGATAACACATTGGAAATGAACTGTGTATCTCCCCAAATTTCTGAGAGGCCTAATTCTCACCTCAGCTAGATTCCCACTGAGGTGAGAGGAAGCTTTGTTGTTACGTGTGTGTTGCCAAAAGAACGGCCCTGTTATCCCCTTATTTATTTAAACTCTTTAGCTCAGAAGAACAGAAGAAATGTATTAAATATAAAAACTCTAGTTCACTGTAAACGCTTCTGTATTATCTGGAAATGAGAGGAGAAGCTAATTATTTTTAATGTGAGATTTTGAAGCAGAGCACTCTATCTCATTTCTTTTAAATGATATTAATACCTAAATCACACACAAAAAAAGAAAATAAATCTAAGCAATAATGTGATATAGCAAAATTGATATTGATTATTAGGAGCAAAAGTGCTTTATGAGAAACAGTAACAATCTTTTAGGATCGCTTAGGAAAAAACATTGTAATAAAACTAGAATGAATTACTACAATCTAATCACCTTTTAAATAACTAAAATTTTTTAATGAAATTTATGTTGGCGGAAGAGCTGTTGCACTTAAGCACAGAGCAAACAGCTGCCGCTGCTGCATGCAGTGACGGAGCACGTGGGAGTGCTGTGTTGACAATCTACCTTTCTGATTAACCGAAGCATTTTTCACACTTGCACTTTGTCTTGAGCCTTCTACCTCTTTCTGTCTAACCCAGGAGTTCTCCCAAGGGGCCTGAGAAGGGTGGAGAAGTTCATGTGGTTCAGCCGCCCTAGAAGTGGCCTTCGATATCACTTGCACTAATAAATTAGGAGTATTAGGCAATAAATTGCCGTTTGCAATATGTAGCTTGTCCCCTTGCCCTCCTTCTGTAGAAGGAAGCCTGGAATGTCTTATATTGAATGGTGCATTACTTTTCTTTAATATATCTGTAAGAGAAGATAAATACGTTAGAGAAGATAAATCAAAGAATTAAACCTTGCATTTGGGCTGGAAACAGCGAGATTTGTGACGGCCATTTGTTCCTAGGAGAGCTCAATAGCAGCTTTACACTGATTTCTAAGACAGTTCCATCTGCACATATGAACTTTCCCATCACTGAAAAGTGTTCAAGGTCCAAGCTGTCATTCTTGCTCAAACTTCAGATATGCCAGGCCCAGACAATTGAACGCTTTTAGGGGAAGCCATGACCTTGAACACAATTCAGTATTTTATAGTAAGCAATTTTACTGAGCAGCGGACAGATATGATGTGCTTTCAGTAGCTTGTGTTGCTAGGGAGATGTGTTACAATATTCTACAGTATTAAGAATGTAAGTGCACAAAGGCACTGTGCCTTGATCATCCTATTACTATCATTCAACAAAGAAGTGAGGAAGGTATGAACATGAAAATCCCATTTCTCACCCATTCTAATGTGACTCTTTGGAATCTCTTTGGTAGACATGAGCCCTTTTGCTCCAGAGACCTGTGATTAGTTGCTAATTAAAAGTTGCTCCAAAATAACTTTTTCAAAATCAAGTATGAATTATTTTGTGCCCTCCAGTTCTCACAACAGCCAGAGATGAGGGTTGGCTACTGTGCATAGAGAGAGAGGTTCAGGCTGTCCCAGAATGAGAGCTGGCAGTAAAGCAGTCGAGCAAGTTAATGCCACTTCGCCCATCTTCACTCTAACCACTGAAGCCTAAAGAAAAGGCTGTGGAGGGTGTCAATGTGACATATGAAATACTGATATTACAGGGCATTTTGCCTTACGTATTTCTGACAGCACTGCTGAAGTTATGAAATTCTGAAAGAGTAATCTGTATTATTTATAACAAAAAAGATCTTTGTTATTTTTACTGACATGTTGTAGCATAAATTGAATATTCAATAGAATAGTTGTTTACCTTCAGTTACAGTCTCTGCTGACAAGACCTTATCTGTGGTTGAAAAAATGATGCATTTCTTCTAGTTTGCTATCTGCCTATACTGTTTGTATATATGCATGCTTAGAGGTGTGCACAAGGATGCATACAGCTGCAGGTACATCTGAAAGGTGAGAGGGCTGAATAGGTGTGCCATATTGCACATTAGTATCAGGTACATTCTGCCTGGATTTTGAAGCCTCATATAAGGATATCCTAGTCTTGTGAGCTGCTGTGAGGAAATATGGCCACAGTGTGTATGGTGTATAAGCCAAAGGCTCATTAATTAGTGCTGGAACTATACCCATCCTTGTGTTGTACATATACACTTTGGCTTATTACAGACATGGGCCAAGAAGAGAACATCTTAAATAGTAGAGGAATATTGCCAGATTTTGAAGGGTCTTGCTTTTTCAGGAATATAATTGAGTCAAATTACGTAAGAACTGATTAAAAAAAGGAAGCTAGATTTCTTTAAAATTGCCATCTTATTAAATTCAAAAGGGTTTTAGAAACAAATAGATTTTGTCATATTTTTGAATGAGAAAGTAGAAGATAATTTCATCAGATTTCATTCTGGTTCTACGCTACTAAAATAGTTTTAAAAAATTTATGTCAGTAATGTACAGAGCTTTGTTTTAACTTCATGGTAATATCTAAACTTTTAAATTATATTAAAATTTAAACTTTTAAATTATATTAAAATATTTCTCTTAATTTTATGGTATATATAATGTATTATGTTAAATTACATATTGTATTTATTTATCCAGCTTTTCATCCACCAGTACCCCCAAGTCCTTCTTGGCAGGACTGCTCTCAATCCCTTCATCCCCCAGCCCTCAACACAACTGATACCAGGAGTTGCCCCGACCCAGGGGCAGGACCTTGCACTTGGCCTTGTTGAACTTCATGAGGTTTACACGGGCCCACTTCTTGACCTTGTTCCTCCAGGTCTCTCTGGATGGTATCCTGTCCCTCAGGCGTGTCAACCGCACCACTCAGCTTGGTGTCATCTGCAAACTTGCTGAGGGTGCACTCAATCCCACCGTCTATGTCATTGATGAAGATATTAAATTGATTAAGATACTAAACTGATGAAGATATCATGCTCTACATATATGTGTCTCAGGTTTGGTACTGTTTTGTTTTGTCCCTCGACAAACTGAATCAGAACAGGCTGCATCTCACAGTCCCAATCTATAATTCCCAGAGAATAATCCAGCCTTGAAAAGAACAGGGAATATTCTTCACCATCGGCTTCAATTCATTTAACTGAGCAGGGTGTCACAGACAGCAAGTACCTCTCAGATGCTATGATGCAGACCCAGTGATGGAGTTTGGAGGCAGGTCCAGAGATAGATCACTGGTAACACTACACGCGGACTCTTAATGTTTCAAGCTGCGGTCAAAACAACACTGCTGAATGGCATTACCAGGGTTGGATCCGTGCCCAACAGATACTTTAAGCATATTAGTAAAATCTTGAGTTGGTTCCGACGTCATTTCTGCAGTAAATACGTATGATTTCATGCTTACACATTTTGGATATTATTGCTTTTATGAACCAATTATTTCAATGGCAAGTAATAATCAACACTGGATCTGAAAAAGGCACACCAAGTGTGTGCGTGTGCACGTATTTCTTAGACAAAGCAGTTTAGCCCCTGTGGCATAATAAATATATCAGTGAACTCCATTGGAAAATGTGGGGATCAGGCCCATCTGGGCACCTGATACAACAAGCTTCTCCTCGCGGACTTTTTTCCATCTTTTCTGGGAGGATGCTGTATGTGGTCATTGTGCCTGAAAACCTGCCCTTATCCACAGCATCACAAAGCTGTGTGTTTCTGAACTGCCTGTTCATTGCGATGTATATGATACATTCAGAGCCTCCTGTGTTTTACGAAAAGCAGAGACTAAAAAGAATTAAAAAAAAAAAAAAAACATGGGTCAATGCATGTGTAATTTTCTAAATTCCAAACTATATTTGCTATTTTCTAGAGTAAGCAGACATTTGAAGAACATGCAATGGAATCTTTTACCCATTTTAACAGTATCATTACTGACTGGATGCATACAACTAATCTCAGATCAAGGGATTTGACTTAGGTGAAGGTGTAGTTTGGCATAAATGAGATTACATGAATATCATGTTTCACTGTTCCATAAAAATCCTGTTTCTGGCAATCGATTTGCCCTTGGAAGCTCCCAGGTCTATTTTTGAGTAAATGCCGAGTCTCATTTTGCTTACTTTTCTCCTCCGTGTGGCAAAGATGACAAAAAAGCAAATCAGTACCTTGAAGCTACAATGACCTTCACACAAAAAATGACTTATAACAGAATTTAAATTGTTGATGACTTTCATAATTGTCTTTTTGATTTTATATCATTTTGCAATTACTTTATTATAAAACATTAATCCTTTCTTCACTTTTAGATGGTTCATTACGCATAATATTGCACAGGAGTAAGACTTCAGTGGCTCTCTAATACTACATTATTTCTGTGTCATTTTGATACTCAGGTTGGGTTCACTGAATTCCTAATTGGGAATCTCCCGTATGTTTTCAACATTAGTCTCAGTTGAAGACAGAATATCATATTCTGGAAGACTACTGAGCGTATTATTTTTCATTTGATTTCTCTATAACTACGAAGTGCTTAACTTAGGTCAACAGTCTTATCAGCAGAATTGCCTCCTTACTACTCTTTTTTTCTATCTCTAGCCCTGCTAAGTGAAAGATGATTTCCATCTGGAAATTGTTCCATATCATGTGTTAGAAGAATTGGAAGTAAGAAGGAATACATTCATAGTCCTGTTCCTGTTGGACAGGCAGTCATAGCGCAAGCTCCCTACTACTGAAACAAAAGCTGACCTTCTTTTTGGTGGTGGTGTCACAAAGGTCACAGCCTCATTTACCTATGTCTAAACCATCTTTTCATCTTCAGCTGTACTCTAGTGCATTAAATTGATATATTACATTGATATATTTGTCAGATTTCTTCAGCATTCCTAAATGTGCATGAGCTCAAGGAAAATTGCACCTGTGTCTTCCACGTAACATACTGGTTTGCTCATGATTGCAGCCAGAGAGAAGCACTAGTGTCCAGAAGAGGAAGAGAGCAGTGAAAGTTCCACCTCCGAGTCCTAGAATGAAAAAAAGAGACTACGGCTTGTTTCTCAAATTCCTGCAAAGGAGAAAGCCTATGGCTGTTATATCACTGTCTCCTGAGGATGACAGTGAGAAAAGAAGGATTTCACTGCATCAAGCAGAGGACAAGTCCCCCTGAAACTGGTATTATCATCAGATGGGAACTGCTGTGCAAAAATTAAACCTGTTCCATGAAAAAGGGTAATTCACAGAGTTGAAGTTTATGCCCGGAGGCAAAAGATGAATATATATGTATTTCACATAACCACTATGGTAATGCTATCCACTGAAATATCTAGGTCTCTCACTTCTAGCTAAACTTCATAGAGCTATAATAATACAGAGAATACAAAACAGTGGTGATTAGAAAATTGGATGTAGGTTCCAAAGTACCTGATGTGCTGTAAGTCAGTTCAGTCTGGCAACCTAAAGCAGTTTGTGAAGTGTGTACTAGTTTATTAAAATGATGTTTACAACATCACTTTATGTTTTCAACATGACAAATCCATCTCCAATTACTTGGAAAAATAGGGTGAGTATTTATAACATGATCTGTTTTTTGTAAAAGAAAATCCCACTGACCAGTCATTGCTAAGACCTCTTTGTTACGGCCTCATCCACAATGTGACATCCGCAATGTTGATCAGAGGACAGTGCAATGCTGTCCACCTCTCAGAATTGATGCTTAATTTTACAACCGGGATGTTCAAATTAAATTGCATTGATTTCTTCTTTGACTTCTGCATTAAAAATTACCTTAAGTGGTTTTAGCATAGGGACCCAAGAAGGTTTAAATTTAAAATGAATGACCCAAAGGTTCAGCTTTAGTCCCTGTCATATTAGGAATTATACAGAAAAAGCTCTAACAGTTTCCTTGTGTGTTTGGAAAAATCTTTCTGGTGACACCTTGTCAAAATCCTCACTTTATTCTTGCTAAGTTTTACATTAAATTGTTATCTGCTGGAAACAAATTTAATCACAGCAAGAGCCCAAACCAAGTTTTATTTCAGAAACCCCAAGCAAACATTCAGAGCTGTCACAATTATAGAAATAGATGACCTTCTGCCTCCGCCCCACGTCTTCTGTGGGCGGATCTATGCCTGCATCTTATGCCTGCATCTGGAGGACAGGGGACAAGCTTCAGGCGCTGCTGGTGGTGGAGGCTGGCAAGAAAAACTTTCAACCACAACATGGTGCGCATCCGTCTGCATGGGCTGCTGCAGCCAGAGCCGCGTCAGTGTCACAGCCTGACTGGGCAAGGATAGCCGGTGACTGGCAGTCAGGTCAGCCAGTCTGCAGCGACTGTGTGGTGCCTGAGTGAATTCGGAACCCCCTTTCTGCAGTGCAGGCACCAACAGTCTGAGCCCTGAGCAATGTGGGGGTCAGGGAGACCCCAGCCTGCTCCTTAGCCTGGGCACCCGGAAGACACTCAGGATACGGTGGCTGTAAGGGCTGAAAAGGGGATGCTTCTTAGTGAATTCTTCCTTTAATGTAAATAGTCACCACTTCACTTCTGAGGTACAGCCTAACCACACTCTCCCTTCTCAGTCAAAACTTAATATTTAATAAAAATAATTTATGTAAAAAATATTTATGTAAACTGACTGAATAAACTAGGTAGTGGCATCCAGTTATCCTTCAGCTGCTGCTTAGATTTGTGTAGCTCCTTTGAAATATTTGTATTATTGTTTCAAGAATCAGTAAAACAAATTCTTCACATATATGAAGAATACGCTCATATGTTCATATGTTTTGAGCCTGGGCTGCCATTGCTTTTTGTGGCTCTTGCCTGGTTAAGAAATTCTTAGCAAAACAGCCAACTTTGCGTCCATTTCCTCCTTCCTCTAGATAACCTGTCTCGTTCTCTTTTCATTATGGGTCTATCCAGAGAGACAATCTCCAAAGACAATGGGGAAATATCATACACCACCACTGCTTTATGTTATCTTGGGTGTCCACTGCGTAGGAAATTCCATATCGGTGATGCAGTAGGTATAGTGTGTTACAGTACCTCTTATTCCATACTGCTCGCTTCTTTAATTCTAAACAATGAAGATTTGTTGCTTAGAAGTTAGGTAACTAACAGGTGTTGTGTTTGTAAGTGTGTGGAATTGTAACTAGTATAAACTGTGTATCCTAGAAGCATTGTTCTAGTGATAATTAACTTCGACTATGGAAACCATAAATAAAAGCGATCCAAGTACGGCTCGGGCACAAGTTGAACCTTATAAGGAGAAGGAAGGACAAGTTCACAGAAAGTTCACTGCCCTGCCGACCACCAGAGACCACCCGAGACCCTCGGAGAAGACCCTAAAGGCTTTAGTGCGCATGCGTAAAGAATGATGTAATATTATAACTAGTTCCCAGAAACTTAATGAATATGTAAAAGAGAAATTTAAAATATGTATGAGAAGCATGGATATAAACAGAAAGGTGATTAGACCAGGTGTGCTTGATTTGTGGCAAGTCCACCGAGCACCCAGGCCTGAATAAAACAATATCTCTCCTGAGCGTGTGGAATTGGTTACTTGCACGCCGGGCACAAATCCGCTTTTCGGACAACATCGGGATAGAACAAAGAATATAGAGCGAAGAACTGCACAGCCACTGTCCTTTCTCTGAAAGCAGTCAGCGGGAAATAGCTAGGAAGTACACAAGAACAAGGCAAAAATACAGTAATTCTGCCTTCCAGCCTGCAGTAGCCTGTGGTTTACTGAACTAGAACTTCGTATGTATTGTGTATGTCGTTGGTTAGTAGCTTCCATACTAAATTCATACTGAATTTTTTGTCTTGTCCCTCCAGAGTTGTCTACTTCCAAAAATCCTGAGATTTTAGTGATGAGTTTCTAAAATTACGAATTTCGAGTTCTGTGGGTGATAAACCAGGTTTCATTGGTTCTGTTCTGTAGGTACCTAAAGGAATCTGACTTCTGTCTTTTTATTGCCATTTATATTACTCCCAGTCTGTTGCTGAAAACTTCACTGAAAACTTCCTGAATTATATATTCCTCTAAATGGCTCCCAATATCAGGTGCATAACATCTAGCAAAAACTCCAGATTTGAACAAATGCCTGTGTATAATATTATCTAGTTGCAGTCTCTTGGGGAAGTAAGAAAAATGATCTAGAATGAGTACCAAGTTTTGTAGCTGACACAAACAAATCTATGCCTACTTTGCTTCAGGGGGCAATTTTTTCATGTGAGACCCGTGCCTGCTGTATTTTTGGCATTTGTAACATGCCAAGCCAGTATCTCTAGGTGTTATTATTCATAAAAAGTTTCTGTACCTTTTTTTAGATTTTTAGTCCCTCAGTGACCTTCAAGGTCCTTTTTCATTAGCTTGCTCCGATAAGTAATGTATCATGCTCAAAGTAACATATCACCAAGGACAGAGGCTTTGATTTGGGAAATGACCAGCCAATCTGTGCTAATAGCCTAAATTGTTTCCTGAAGGTTTTTAACCTGACCTGTTGTTTTGCAAGTCACAGTGCAAACTGGCATCTTTTCATGTGGCTATTTTCAGTTAAGTACGAACTTCTCACCTCTGTTTCTTTTTCTTGTTTGTAAGGACGGTATTGTTGCTGATCTCAAAATTATCAGGATTTGTCTGTGCAGCTCTCTGTATTAACTCCAAGGTATACTTTTTCCTAGACTTTTCTCTGGTTTAGGGTTGTTTGGTTTTTTTTAAACTTTAAGCTCTTCCTCTCCCCCAACACCTGCCAGGCGTGTCTAAATGTTGGCTTTCTCCTGGATAAAAATGTCACTAAATCTTTTTAATCTCAATACTATAAAAAATATTTTATATTCCAAAGAAACAGCTCGTGGCCCAAACCGAATCCAAATAACAGTCTTCAGTAATTCCTTAAAGGAGCGTTAAATATTCTGAACATGTACACTGATGGTATAAGGGCACAGGCTGATGTGTCTGTTTTAGATAGTTGTTTGACATCAGCCATATGGCCCAAATTTTCTTCCTTGGTTCGTTACTGAAACTTTGTTTTCTTTTCTACATCTTTATTCAATGCTTTTGGGTCTGTGTACAAGCAAAGCATTCTGTTCGTTTCTTCCTTTGCATTAATCATACGTGTCTTCTATGCTGGTTCCTCTATTTACAAGTCAAGAAACGTATTTAGTTTCTCTTGACCCTCAACTTTCAAGCAAAGGAAACTCAGGACACAAATTGTAGATTGGTTGTGCTCTTCCAGCTTTATTCTTTATTCCATTAAGAGCGTCTTTATTCTCTGGAAGCCCCTAACTCCTCCTTAACTGTACACAACTGAACTTTATGCTGTGTGTTTGTTGCTTAACAAGGGTAAGCTGGCCCCTGTATGACCTAAGTTTTATTTTTTATTTTCCTACTGCTGGGTTCTTTCAGCGCCATCTTGATTCTGGCTACATATTGGGTGTGTCTTCAGGTTCAAAACCTCTTACAGGCTTAATTTTTGTGAAATTAATACTCCTTAAATAAAGGAGTAAGTAAATACTGAAATAAATACTCCTCATGATCACAGCTTCTTCTCTGGAGCAACAGGAAAAAGTTTCACATGCAAAATAAACTTGTTAGTGTCAGAACTCATGCAATCTGCAAATGGTCTTCCAAAAACCCATTGCTTGTTGATACAGGTTTGACTCTCTTGCCACTCACTGTATTGCAGACAGATTCAGCTCCAAAAACTTTAACAGCTCTGTTTTTCCATTCAGTGTAATTCTCTTTACAATTTATTTGCTTCAGACACAATGCAGTGCTTAGTATAAAATGCCTGAAAGACACCAGCTTTAACTGCTTTTGCATAGTAGTACTTGGGTTCCTACAGCCATTCTCCAGACTTCTATTTTTGGAGCTACACAACTTAAAGGTATTATTCCCAATATTACACAGCCTATGTTATGCTGTGAGAAAGAGGTAGACACAAGGTCTTCCTCTAAACAAAAATAAAAGATGAGAGACTATTATGCTGCAGAGTCCTCCTGCTCCTTGAAGCTCCCAAAGCTCTCAAAATTAAATTAAAATTTGGAAGAAAAATATTAGAAGCTATTTCATATTGCTCAAATATTTAACAATATCCTTTTCCTTTCACCTCTTGGACTCTCCATCTTCTCCTATGGTTGCTAAATGCCTTCCTGACCTCTAACTTTGACCCTTCTCTGAAGTCTGTGCTCCTAATCCTGTGCTACAATACCTGGATGATTAATTGGCTTGTCAAATAAATCACTATGTACACTCAGCTACCATTATTAATCAATTAATCACTTCAGCAAAGAAGATGTTAATGCTATTCTATCACCTTCAGACAATTCTAGAACTGAAACAGGGAGTGGACTTACATTCCAACCTGATCCTGCACGTGCACACCACCAGCAATATAAAACACAGATTATTGATAATTTGGTATTTTTGTAGAGAGTTGGACTGGAATCAGGCCACCTATTGGTGCATGGCATTAAGACCTCTCAAAAAAAAAAAAAAAAAAAAAAAAAAGCACTGTTGTATAGTTCTCTGCCTGGAGTTGACCAAGGACATCATAAGAACTCATGGTGAGAAATGAGGGTCACAGTGACGTTATGGAGATGAGCAATGTCTTTAAGCAATAGCCATTGTCATTCCCACAATATCATTGCATCAGAGGGATGCCCCTGAAAAAAGCCTGTTTGACCTTTTGGAGATGGACCCTCCTGTCTTTTATCTTTCAGCTCTGGGTGCAGCAGGGTGCCTGCTTGAGGGTCCTTCCTGTTTTTTGCTTTTTCTGAACTTTCTTCCTTACTCTAGTCTCTACTTAAGCCCTGCTTTTGCCTTGATGCCTTATTTCACCTCTGCATCAACTCTTGGCTCTTCTACTCTATTCACATCCCTAATCCATGCCCATTAAGGCTAATCAACAATTAGAATGTTACAAAGATTTATTTACAGTGAACTAATTCTTCTATTTTACTTTAAATAAAATACTCAGAAATAGATTCCCCTCCTCCCCCCAAAAAAGTAATTAGGCTTTATTCTCATGTTAAATGTATTCGGAGATAAGGAAGTGAAATTTATGGCTTATACTATGTTCACAGTAAATCCACTGACTTCAATGGCACCATCTGAGATTTACATTGTAGAGAGAGGGAGAGTTTTAAACTACAGACTTTGTTTTCATTCAAAATCAGAGGGAGGCACAGGAACTGCTTAATCTATCTTTTGAGCCAAATATCTCCTCTCAATTACACCAGTATAGATTTGAGGTAGAAGGTTTGGGATGACAAAATGGTTACTTCAGATTTAGATAGTCTTAACTGGCAGCAGGTTTTGGCTCTTTGTCTTCTTTTGTGTACCTAACAAATTACAGTAGGAAGATGCCTACTGCATTTTTGGTATATTTGTTGGAGGAACAAGAGGCACATTGCTTTGATTAATTTTCATAAACCTTCCTAAGAAAGTTACATATTTCTGTATTTATATTTAGGCTGACTTTTTACAATTTTCAAGAGAGTGTCTGAAGTTTTAGAAGAGAGATGTTGAGAAAGACATTTCTGAAAGGCTGAGTCTTTTCCATTGAACAGCATTAACTTTGATATTGCAAAAGAAAAAGTAGTTCTATTGATCTTCAGTAACTTTTTCACCCTCTAGGAATAAAAAGTGCGTAAGAGTTCCTGAGGTAGCCAGATTCTTTTATTAATAGCAAACATTGAATTATAGAGTTGGTGCAAAAATATGTATTGCTTGTTTCTTTTCTGTAACATAGAGCTGGAGGGATGGATAAATGTGCACAGTAGATTGGGGATGGTTGGGGGACACTAGTTTGGGTGCAAGAAATAGTAAAACTAAAACAAAGAAAGTATTTTATGACTACTAGGAATGGAGTGTCTGTACTTGGCTCTACCCTTTAGTGAATGGAATACCAGGAAGCACTCTTCTTGACCTGAACTGACAAATTGCAATTGAATTAACAGTGTGATCATACCCACATTATAAACCAGAGAAATAGTAAAACTAAAACAAAGAAAGTATTTTATGACTACTAGGAATGGAGTGTCTGTACTTGGCTCCACCCTTTAGTGAATGGAATACCAGGAAGAACTCTTTTGACCTGAACTAACAAATTGCAATTGAATTAACAGCGTGATCATACCCACATTATAGAACAGATGCTTTTGGATTCTTCAGTGCCTGGTTTGGCACTTCTTAAGGTAGGAATAAGACAAGTGCAAGAAATTGATTATAACGCCCCTGTTAGTTAAAAGCTGAGACACACAACTTCTCTATTATTTAAGGCCGACACAGATCACATTGCATTTGCAGTTTAAGACTTGCCTTTTTTGTTTATTTGTTTCTGCCATAAACTTGTGCCCAACCCAAAGCACCAGCAGCACAGCACCGCGTTAGAAATTCATAGGATCTGCTGAGGCAATTGTATTAGCAGGCATAGAAAGAACAGAACTGGCTGGCAGTGCTTGGAGTCAACACCAGGCCTCAGAAGGCCACCTCTAGGAATTCTTCTAACCACTTCTTGGGTCATGGTAGATGGTTTCTTCTGCCTATAGAGCACACAACATAAAGTTTAGGAATTCCTCAACTTTTGAGATGCCGAAAGATAAGATGGTTTCACCGTGCTCCCTCAGGCATGCTAGACTAACTGCAAATAACTTTCTGCCAATTAAGAAATAATAACAATAAATACATAAATAGAAAGACTCCTTCCGATTAAATAAATAATAAATAAGCTCCAAGGGCAAAGGTCTATTTTGAAGACTGATAGTAAAATCTTACTAGCAGTGTTGGGAGGAGGATGTTGAGAGTTGTGCATATTTTTCTTTTTTTGAAAAAGCCTTCACAGTAATATTATTTAGGCTATAACATGAAGCATGGGAAAGCTAAATAATACTTGATTAACTTGGGAAAACTTTAATTCAAGTTTTCTTTGTGTTACAGGTATGCATGATAGCAGAAGCTTTGATATATATTTTTTTCTATATAGGACCTTTGCGTCATTCAATATCCAGAATGAGTGCAGAATGGTACAGATTCAGCGTTACGCAAGGAACCACGCTTCTGACATTTTCCTCCGCATAGATTCTTGATTTATCAGCTGGAACAAAATGCTCCTCATGTAGCTTTTCTGCATATCATATTAGATACATGAGAGATAAATGGTTACTGGGATGTCTACTGGAGTGACTTTCAGCTGTGTGCTCTGATCTTAAGCTGCAGGGCAGGAAAAAATGTCCTGACTTCTCTAGACCTTTCTGTTCTCTCTTATAGTGCTAGTTATATCTGAGGATTTCTTATATCAAGGGCACATATTATACATGCTGTGCACTGCATTCATTCTTTGCTAACAGCTAAGAGAGTCCACACATAGCAAATTAGCTCAAAAGCCATCGCTAAAGTATTTATTGACCTGATTTTTCCAGTTGCTAACAAGGTAACCTTGCCTTGTTTTCATTTAAGAAAGCTGCCACTTTAAATGTCAGCTGGGCCACTGTGCAACAGAACTTGTAAAGCCATGATACAATAAAATTTAAAAAATAGGAGCATGCTAGAAGTACAATCATAGTAGGATAAGAACAAAATAAGAAATTTAGAAGGGAATAGAAAAATGAAACAAAAAACTGTCCATTGGGATTACTTGGGGCTGGTAAAATATAATTTAAGTGTCTTTAAAGATATGTTCTGAATAGAGATTCCTTAGAACCCACAGAAAGGACTTTGGGGAAAAAACCCAACTTTTTAAAATGGATCCATTCCTTTTTTTCTACTAACATTGAATTTTATAAAGATTTTTCTAAGCTATATTGATAAAAAATTCATTACAAGCAGTGGTTTAGATGAAGCAATTATCATTGTTAACCCAATATGTTCAAAATGGTAAATCAGGCTACAGAAATCATTACATTTGAAAATGGGGCAAGAGATGACCTCACTACACGACCTCATATTTCTACTCCACCTCTTAAGGAAGAATCAGTGAGAGCTTAAACATTCCTGGATAGAAACCTGTCCAGTTTGCTCTTAAAAACCTCCGCTGGTGGAGAATCCATAAGCTCTCTAGACAAACTGTCCTACTACTTAACTATCCTTACAGCAGAAGGTTTTCTTAATGTTTAACCTCAATCTCCCCTGCTGCAATTTAATCCCATAAAACCGATTTAAAAATCATGAGATTTTAAAAGTAATATCCCTTGGGATCTTTATATTATTTGCCTTCTAGTGTTTGATCCTTTCAGATTAACCTTTCCAAATGTCTCTTAGCAGCCATGAGAACTTGAAGCTTACTTTCTGAAAAGAAAACTGAAAGTTGAATTTCTTGTAAAATAATATAACCTGAAAATTGGGATTACAAGAAAAAAAACACTCAAAATTGCAGGGCTTGCAATAAAAATGCAAGAGCAAGAAATTGTCTATGAGAAATATATGATGATTGGTGTGCCAGATTCTGTTAGCCTACATCAGAATTAGCTATGCATTTATATAAGTGAATACAAATTTAAGGCCTGGTTCAGGGCTCCCTTAGACTGGCGAAAATAAGGAGAAGCATTGTTAAAGTCAGTGAAGTGTAAATTGATGTAAAGTAAGAATGGATCTCGTCTTTAAGAATGCAAAGTTGTTTTTCTTGTAAAAGAATCACTTTTAAAGATGTTTTCTATGAACTGTTTCTATGCAAAAATAAGCATACTGTGTATATTTAAGTATTATTAAGGCAGATCAGCTGGAACAAGCAAATTTGGGTCTAGATTAATTTTTGAAAGCATTTCTAATGTTAACTAATGTGTGTTCCTGAAACCTATTTATTAGACAGCATTAGTGGAAAGAGGTAATCTAACCCTGCTACATCTCTGGGAAGTTATACATCTCTTAAATTTGCTCTCAGTGCAATTAATTACAACTTAAATTGTTTTAGGTAAGGAGAAAAAAATTTAAAAAATCGTTTCAGTAGCACTTGAAATATGCAATTGTTAGCCTGATTAAAGGGCTGTGTCTCCCAGTCATGCATTCATTGTATTGTTAGGGAAGTAAATTATCAATGTAGTGCACTCCTCTTGTTTGAACAATCCCTCAGCTCATCAGTGTTGTGCACAATATTTTCTTTATCTGACATAAGACTGAAGATGAAGGGCTGTAAAATCCCAAGCTGCACTTAGATCTTCTTATGCCAAAATTACTTTCTCGTGCATTTGCTCCTGGCTGGTACGCTGCAACCAGTTCTTTCAGATGCTAGGACACTGCTGCTACCACCCATTCCTGAGTTACTTGGGAATTGGATTACTGCACTATATTATTCATGGAAATAGAGCATAAATCAGATAAGAGGCAGAGCTGATGCAAGAGGCGTTGAGCTGAAACATGGGTGCTGTTTTCCAAGTGCAATACAGATGATTGTTTTTGACCTATAAAGACTCCTGTGGCTTCAAATCTGAAGACCAGAAGGACTTTGCAATAATGTCACAGCTGCAATCAGCAAACATGCTAAAGCACCCTTGGTTTAAGGGATGTTCCATCGATGAGTCCTCAGGGAGGCATCCTGACTATCAGTTACCAATCCATTGATCTTCAGGACAAACTGCACCCCATCTTCTCTGCCATGCACTAGGTGCCACTAGGGTACAGCAAATGGAGAAGGTAAAGGGAGGTAACAGACTAGGAAATGGAAAAAACCAATAGTTTCTCTAGTTCTGCCACTGGCATACAGGCTGGAGAAGTCATTTTTCTTCCTTGTCCCTCTCCTTCCCTTCTTATCATTTGCCTGTGCAACTAAGGCCAATTACTTGACCATCTACAACTGTTACTTTTACTTTTAGAGTGGCTACGACAAAACCGGTGATAGGAGAACGTACGCAGACACTCCTTAGAGAAGTTTATCCTTCATTGACTGAACCTTGACGCTCTTTTGCCCCAATACCTTTTCCTTGAAATATATGCTCCTCCAAATATAAATCTGACGCAGCAAGGGGTGACCGGGATACAGACTGAGTTTATAAGATTTGATATCCATGTTGGGCTACTCCAAGAAATAACTGGTCTGATGCACTTTCCATGATACATCCTCCCAGCTTCTGACAGTCAATAATCCAAAGACTCCAACTGCCAGAATCTGCATCCAGACCTTTGTGTTTTTTTGCCATTTGACTTACCCTCAACGCTTACCCTCTGTGATCCCTTTTTGGAAATATTCCTGCTTTTGGCTTCCACTATGGCCTGAGAAAGAAAACCACAGTATATGTTAGTTCATGTTGTTAGAACCGGTACTGCCTTTTATTTGTTTTAAACTTCCTGCCTGATAATTTCATTGGGTCCCCTGTAGGTTTTTTTTCATATGAAAAATAAATAATTGTTATCTTTTAACTTCTCCCTTACTTTCAGGATTTAATAGACTTACATTATATTTCCCCTTCACTCACCTCTTCCTCTAGTCTATTCCTAGAATAGTCTTGTCTCACGGGTTTTTTTGTACGAAAGCGGTACTTTTCTCTGTATCTTCTCAGATTCTAACAGAACTCAATTACTTACAATGGATTTATACAATAGCATAGTCTCTTCCTTGTGGGAGCATTATACAAATGGAGTGAAGCCCTGATTTTGGATCAGGTCTATGCACGTTACAGTAACAAAACCAGTTAGTTTTTGTTAACAGTAACAAAAACAATTCAGTTACCTAGTGTTCGTATGTATGCCAATTGATGAGACTGGGGTCGATTAGACTTTGATTTCATTCAGACCATTTTTGGAAGAAAATGTATTAAGTTTTGTTCGCATTACTGCACACATTTCTAATAGATGACAACATTGCTTTGAGCTCTAGATCTTTGCTTTAAAACGAGTGTTGATATAAATCCAAATAAATAAATGAAACAAGAAATACATTCTTTTCCTTTCTCAGTCCTCAGCAAAGAGCTCTGTTGTGCAAATTACTAAAATGCAGTGACATCAAGGTTCAGTTATTCTATGGAAGGGTATTTGTTCTATGGAAGGGTATTTATTCTACGGAATCCAAACTTTTAGCGGTGTGTCGCAGAGCCTATACTGTGAGCACCACACACAGAGGGATATTTTGGAAAGGAAGGTAGTGACCTGAAATTCATGCCAAAGAGTCATTCAGATGAAATATGACTTCACTCTAAGGTTTTGCACAGTTCTGACCCCCTCGAAGCTTGCCCAATGTCAGACTTTCAGAACTGCAGAGTTAGAGAGAAAAGCGGGAGTTGTCTTTGTGCTTAATGCTCACCACAATTAAAGAAACCAATCTGAATGAAAGGCATAACTGACCAAGATAAAACCTACCAGGTAATCCCACTGTATGAAGATTCTACACACACCATACCACATGCACACAAGTGCGCGTGCGCACACACACACACAGAGGCACGTGCATGGACACATACGCACATATACCACGGGACTACATGGAGAAGGTGGCGGGATTACAAAACGTGACAGTCTAATTTTATGTTATAATAAACACTCATTTTTTCATGAAGACATCCACCTAAGCTGAAGGTCCAACAGTACGTGAAATGAACATCTGTGCTCCTTACCAGATGCCTAGCATAGGAATATGCTGGAAAGCAGATTTGATTGCTACTACCCTGCTGTGTCTCTCGTCTCTACCCAGTAGCTTACTTGAGAGTAAAGGCATAAAGGAATAAAGACAGCCTGATGTTCTCCCTGTGTGTCTGGCTCTTCCTTAGCTGTGATTCAGAGAGTCACCAGCAAAACATAACCCAAACAAAAGCGGGTGCTCAAAGACGAACTGTCTGGTTGATTTTCATGAAATGTTCTAAATGTTTCTTTTCTGCTGGAGCATGTCCGTGACCTATACCACACAATACGCAAAGAAAAAACTCAGGCATCACAGATCAGGTAACCGTTTCATTGATAGTACTAAAAGAGTAGTCTTGCTATACTGAATGTATTCATAGACCACGATGCATTAATTCCCTTTTTGCTGGAGATGTCCACTTTAAATCAGGCATTAATAGATTGCGGGACTGCCAATAAAGGACTGCCAGCCTGGAATGCCTCCCTAGCATTACATTCCCATTTTGTGTTAAAGTAAAATAAACTCAACTATTCTCGCAAGCAACTCACTGGTCTGGGCCACTAGTGTCTCATTAGTATAGAAAACTCAAATACTTGTAGTGATATTTCTTTCTGGACTTTGTTTGCTCACCTTGTTTCCAAAAAAGCAATGCAAAAATGTCCAGGATTTACATTTTATCACTCATAACAATATGACAGAGACCAGCTTCTGCAACATTAAACAAAGAGAGAAACATTAGTCTGGAAAGACCCCAACAGAGAAGTGAAACCCCTTCTCTGCTGGAGCTATAAAATAGCTTTTAAAAATAGTGAGGCAAAACCTTATGTAGGCCAACCTACAGTGTGCCTCTGTACAGGCACACTCCATTTGTTATGAAAAATATCCCAATTATGCTCCATTTCAGCATGCAGAAAAATGATCCAACCATGTAACCATAGATAATAAATCCAACATGTATAAATGGTCCCAGTGCAATTAGTTGCTTGACTGAGGCAATTTAGCCCAAAAGAAAACTAATAGTTCTAGCACTCACTGAGGAGAGATCTAAGACAGTGGTGTAGCATGACTATATCCCAGTTCAAACCCCATTACTGAGAGGAGCAAAAGAAAAAGAATTGGATTTCTTGGTAAATGTGCGACACAAGCAGGAAAGCTCCTATGTAGCATAGGCAGACAGGAGAAAAACCCCCAGCCTATTTGCTTGACGTATCCTTCAGAGCTCAGAATCGCAGCTGGGCAAAGTGGATAAAGTAAAGGCTTCCTGAAAGGGCCATTCTTTTAACTCTTAAGCCTCCAGTCCTCCTCCTCATCAGTTTTCCCGGGTACCGGGGCCTTTAACTAGCAGAAAGCTAGGCTGGTAGTCTGAGGTTACAAAGCAGTTCACACATCCTAAAGCACACATGGCAGTTGCATTCCTCTAAGTAGAAGGCACCCTTTCAGTTCTGGATCTCAGCAACCACCCAGCTCCCTACAATCAGCTAGGAGCTGAAGTGTGAACTGACTTCTCTTCAAGGGTAAAAATTTCCTAAACTGAATAGAAAAATGAAGGATGCCAGAGTTTTTATGATGTGGAAGAAGAAAGGCTATTACGGTTTGTTTCCGAGTTTCTTACACAGTTTGTCAGTCACTGATGTGAGGTGTTCTTCTCTTACTGTTTTGAAGATGCTTTCCTGCCTGAAGATTCTTTTCTGAAAAGGAAAACAATATGAAGTTTGTATCTGAAAATGCTCCATAGTCATATACCTTATGAGTTAAGATTACCTCCACTTAACGGGCAAGAAAGGAAAGCCCTGAAGAACTAATGGGTGCTGTACTGCACAGCAGAGTTGAATTAGACCCTATGTTACACGGTTCCCAGTTCTGCTGCAAACCATGCTCAGCAGAAGTACATTGTAGACAGCATAACAAACACTGCAGAGATTGTAAAGGAGCAGAGGCATAATTCTCCTTAAAAAACCAGATCTGACATCTGGATTATAAAAGAAATGTGACCAAGTGACAGATTCTGGAAAGCAACCTGGAAAGCAAGAAGAAGTAAGAAAACTCTCAAGGCTTCTCCTGTCTGACATGGCTCCTGCTGCTGAGTGACAGGAGATGACCTAATGCATTGATGGCTGTGGACCTTTTGCCATATATTTGAGAGAGCCAGAAATAGAATGAGACAGAAAAAAGCCCATCTGCTGCATGCTGATCAGGTAGACAGAGGAAGTCTGATGCTTCTGTTTAAGTCTAGTGCTTCTGAAGGCGCACATTTAATGGTTCGGATCCGCCATCACCCCCTGGAGAAACATTGGCATTTCTGGGCAAGCACTCATAGCCATGCTTTTTATGTTCTGTCCCAGCGTAGCAGTTACAGTAGCACATCAAATGCTACCGAGAACTTGGATCATGAGAGTGTTTGAAAATGCATAAACTTTGCCACCTATGCCAGCAGTGCAAGTGGTGGACATGTACATTCCAGAGAACTGGAATGTCATAGACCCAGGTGTGGTGAGGTCCTTGAATTAGCCGTAATTTTGCCCCTGAATATTTAGTAAGAAATTCTAATTCCCTTTTGCTGTAAAGTAAAACAGACTGCAGTCCAGGCTATTGTATACACCTTTGAAATGTGCTGTATATGATAGACTAGCTGCATTGCTGATGACCTCTCTTTGTAGTATTTCCACTGAAGGCAGGAGAAAGTGCAGTCCCCTTTTCTTTTAACTTTATTTAAAACCGACATTAGAGATATTTTTTTGTAAACTGCATTGAAAATGCCTCTCGATTGTCCCATCATGATGTAGTTCCCATGGATGCAGTAGAAGATAATATCTTCTAAATTAGTAAGTGTCTTAGCTCATAAAATTTCACTATATAAACATTCCGTATTTCTTGTTACTCCTGTTGGGAACTATATAGATTATCCTGATAAACTGGTGGATAACTATCATAACATATTGCAGCACTTTCACACAACGGTCACTGTGCTTCTCTTCCTATTTGAACTCTTTCAGTATCCTAAAGGGAATCAGAGCTTGGTTTCTTTTCCTTCAGGAGTGGAAAAGCTCATTAGGCAAAGGAAAACCAGCAACAGTTAAGACAGTGCAGGCCATACGACGGGTGTAGATCCCATTGGGAGACTACCTGCCTGGTAAAAAGGGAATGTTCCCTGTGCAGATCGGTACTTTTGCAGAAGCCCAGATAAACGCCTTTCTTTCACCTTTGACATTTCACATTCAGGGATCCACTTCAAGAGATGAATTAAGTGTGTGTAATATAGCACTTGGTAGCTTGACGTAAAAAGCTACCTTGACTGATTTCCACCCCATGCAGGACAGCTCCTGTTCTGGTCAGTTCGTTGAGACTGAAGCAGCAGTCAGTATTCGTAGACATCTGAGCCTCTGCAGACTGAACTACAGACACAGCTCAGTAGCAGAAACTGGAACAACAGGCTTGAATCTCTGCAGATGGGGTTCAAGGGACTGACAGGCTACTTACGCACATGCTGATGTGGCCTTCTTAGCATAAGTCCTGCAACTGTTTGCGTCTAACAGTGGCTCGATCGTGGTGTTTGTTGAGGTTGGATGCTAGCTTCAGTGTGATGTTACATGAAACAATTTCAGGCAGACTCCACACACAGCATCTCTTTAATGCTCCTTTTTTGTAATTTGTTTTTTGCTATGCTGCTGCCTTGGCCCTCATCACGTTAGTTATATCACACATTCCACTGAATTTATGTGGAGCTACTCAATGAGAAAAACCAAACATGTCACAAAATGTGTTTAATTCTCTAAGATTAGCTGGATTTACTATGAGTTACATAGCCCAGCCATTTCTCTATTGCCTCCATTTACACAGTGATCTCCTGGGTTATAGAGCTCACAATTCAATCCTAGAAATCAATGGATAGTGTTTTGTTGTTTTGCTGTTCTACATACTGAAAAATTTTGGTAATGAGAAATATTCTTAAGATTTCCAGAATTATTATTATTGCAAGCAGAATTTTAAAAGTACATAATTAAAGGAGACATATTGTTCTGCAGATAGTTATCCTCTGGGTGCAGATCTTTTCTCACTACTTGTTTCAGACGAACTTTGAAGTTCTTATCTCTGCAAAATGAGCTTTCCTATTTCATAGAACATGTATTTTTACTGGAATAGAACTTTGTTCTGCATGTACTTTAAAAAAAACCCCTTCTTTTCTGTTTGAATTTACAAAAAAAGTCTACATTTTTTCCATTGGCTGTCAGCTAGAATATTTAAGGAGAATAAGAAGCATAAATTGATACCTTACCAGGCTAAACATCTTTAAAAATTAAATTTGTTGCATTTTTTAGTCATCGGTTGTGATTGTTGGGAGACTTCCAAATACCACACTCTGATGGCACTGTGTGCCTCTCTCTCTCTCAGCGGCCCAATTTGACTCAATTATGCTTATTCTAAAATCTTTTGATGTGAATTGTGATAATTGAAGTTGTTTGTGCTGTATTAATCTAGGAGGCTGCAGATCAAAACTGCCAGGATGTGAGATCGAGCTGACTTGGAAGAAATGAATGCTACATGACCAGCTGCCAGAATTGCCACAGAGGCATTAGGAGGAGAGGCTATGAATATGCCCCATCTGATATTTTTTCTCATGAGGCAGAAACTGTCATAGAGTTAGTCATGTTGATTCATGTCTAACCACTTCAGTGTTCTTTTTCTCATAGTATTTTGTTTACAGACTGACTGATGGACTAAGACTACAGTCTCTTAAAGGCACTGTTGTGGAGTTTGGCAGAACTTCTTGCACACTGGTGATGTAAAAAACCCCTGACATCCTTCCTAGGGTCCAGGTAACACCTGAGGCCAAGGGATCTTATTGTCACCTGGGCTGCAAAGTTATGTTTTCCTCTGGGAAACCCATAGTGTCTAGCATCACAATGTTAAAGGGAAGGAGTATCCATCTTCATTTCAGTGCTTACTGCACCTAATGATAAGCGATTGCCTGAAGATGCAGACAGCTTTTGGACAAGTTCTGAACTTGCAAAGGTTGCAGCTGCAGTTGAGCAGATTCCCAGGTTCCTACAGAAATACACGAAGTGTTGTGAATAGCTGAATCTCTGTAACCAAATTATTCCTTTTGGTTATCTGAAAGTTTTAAAAATTAGGAAATGATACCACCGGTCAAAATGCTAAGCACATTTTCGTGAATTTAATGGAAAAATGAAATGTTTAAATATATTTGGTTTTGAGCTTCCAAAGCATTAGGGCAAAAAAGCTCTTTTGGAATAGAAACAAATTTGAATTAAAAATATCAACTTAAAACCGAAAAATTAAGGTTTAATACTGAAAACCTGAACATCACTGCTCTGATTATTTTTTTCTTGTAGCAAATTCATAAAAACCAACCTGAATTTGCATTTTTTTCAGAGATGAAAAAGCCAAAGCTAGGTTTTTCAGCCAGGTGCTCGTAAAGTTTTACAAATTAAAGATGATACTACTATTTGGGTCCATCTAAGCTTGCAATATATCAAAAAGCAACTGGACAACTCTACAGAAGAAAAATTCCCTAGGGACTATTAAAAATAAAGTCTCCTGCAGTGGCTCAAAAAGTATTCAAGCCAACTGTCAGGGCCCTGAAGGCATTAATAGGCCTTAATAAGAGAAACCAGCCTCTCCTGGGGTCTCTCCCGTACTCCTCCAGTGCATAGACCCACTTAAGCTCAGCCTGGGGCCTTCAGACCTTGCCTGAACTATGATGGAGGAGAGCTGGTCTCCAGTTTAGCCCTAGCTGTGCCTGGCTTAGTATCCTGTTGCTCCTGGCTTGTCCTTGTCAGCCTGGCCTTGTCACAGTTGGCCCCCATGGAGATCGCCGGACTGAGTCTGGTCCTGGTCCCCCCCACGGCCCGTGGGTTGACGCCTGGCTTGGCCTTGGGGCTGCCTCCACGCCATGGATGTGCCTGCTGGGCTCCTGGTGGAACCTGGCCGCCCTCCCTTGCCTGGCTGGTGAGGCCCCGGCCCTGCTGGCAGCGGGTCATGCTTGACTCCCTTTCCCTTGGGCAGCAGCTGACCCTTGTGTCCTGACACCAAGGAACGCTGGGTGTTGAGAATACGTTAACGGCATCAGTAAATTTTTGTCCTTATACTTGTACTCTTCCCCTGCTGTCTTCCATCTGCTGCGGTCAGGAACAGGCTATTGCACCAGCTGCACCATTAGTCCGGCTTTTAGTATTCCGATAATGTAACCAAACAAAAGTTAAGGAGCAGTTAAGTGGCAGGTAGTGTTGTCCCGCTTTCAGTTAGTGCTGAAGTCAGACATGACTCCACTTCAAAGCCAATTTAGGCTGAAGAAAATCAGTCAGGCTCACAGACAGACACCTGGAACAACAGGCACAAAATTCTTACCCTTTGTGTAAGATTCATGAATTGACGCTAACCAAAATTAGGAAGGGAATTATCCTCTTGGGTGACTTGGGAAGAAGCATTTGGATGAGATACGTGTCCCCTTCACAAAGTCAACAACCACTGGAAGCCTCTGGAACCTCCCCTTTTTTCCCCACATGGTTTAATCAGGTAAGTGTTCTAGCCTTTAAAAACGTTACAAAAGGTCTTTCTTTGTGCTTTACATTACCTAAATTTTTCAGTCCCTTTTTTCTTTCCTTCCTTCATCTTCAGATAGAATGAAGCTGTTGGATTGAGTACCTGGAAACAGTAAGACGTACCCAGGCAAAACTGAAAAGGCTTTTCTTATAAGGCAAGTTAATGAGTAATTTTATGGTTGAAATGTTTAAATATAATCCTCTATATCTGGGGAAATACTGTTTGGGCTAGACTGTAAAATCTTATTTTACTTGAATGCACTCTTATTTTTCACAACAGCTCCTTTAGAGATGACAGGTTGGTTAGTGAAAGCTCTGTTAGAACCTTTCCTTTCTGGGAGGGCATGTGGGAGCGTAGTGACGTCGTCTTAAAAAACACAGCTCATCTGCAAAGTCAGCTGGGTCCTGCACACCAAACATCAGCTGGGGGCACAGGAGTTCTGGGTGAATACTAAAGATCAAAGCTTAATAAATCCAAGCAAAGGCATTATGGTATCATTGATGAAATAAATCCCCACATATAGTAGAGTACAGAAGTTTCAATCACAAACATTTATAAATAATAGATAAATCCCCACTGCGCTAGTAATAATGGAGCCCTTAGAGACTCACTTTGTAGTATCCTGGGCCTTGCTGAGAGAAGTTGAAATTCACATCGGGTGTTTTTGACCTAGGATACAAAAAAGTCTATCAGTCATCAGGATTGCAGCTGCTTTAAACATTTCATCAAAGTATACTGAGTTTCGTTTTTAATTATTTAGTGTCACTACCAAATGTCTGTTTCCATCAATTCTTTTCACTTTTTCTTTGGTGTTTTTCCTTTAATTGGTCCTCTACCATCCTCCTCCTTTTTTTTAAATAATAAAATGAAAAGACAAAAATGGTAGGCATGCAATATAAATTGGGAAAGGCCCTTGTAACAGAACTAAAAGCAAGGAAACAAAATGTTTTTTTGGGAGGAAGATGAATTATAAAAGACTTCTGCATACAAAATGTAGAGGAAAGATTCAAATATTTTTCTCTCTTTTTTTAGAAATCACATCAAGTTGTTAACTTCCCATTCAAAGAACATGGCAGCTGTGAAATGTGACAGAATGGCCAAGAGGTAGGTGAGCTGGGGGAGCCTACAGGAGATATGGAGTTGGCTGTCTTCGTGATCAGAGTTACTCCGTCATGAGAACATTGGGGTGACGTTTTTTGCAAATTATCCTACTGACAAACTCTGAGGCCTAAACTCTGAGTTTTATTTCTACATATCTATGTTCATCTATCTGTATAATGGCATGCAATAATGAATTAAGAAATGTGCATTCCAGGCTGAATAGTAAGCAGTGGGTGAACTTTGCAAACAGCTTCTTTTAGAAGTGGGAAGACCATTTTCCTGCATTTACACTCAGCTAAAGTGTTGCTTTAGAGTGATTTAATGTTCTGTTAATAAGCCAGTAATTTGTACAAGAGCTCCTCCCCCTCCTTTGACCCTGGGAGTATTGCTCTAATATAGTAACCATTTGAAATCAGCTTTTCAGGTTCCTCCATTGTACATCTTCTGAATCAATGTCCAGCTCGGTGTGGTATTCAAAAGGTTAACGCAGGTTAATTCAGAAGGGTTTGGTCGGAACAGAACAGTTCGAGCCCCTCTCCTCTTTCGTATTGCGTTATCTGCAAATGTCCAGCCTGGTCAGCTTCTCTTTCCTCACAGGTTGAGCTGGCAACCTGTCGTGATAATCTGCTTGGACTGGAAGGTCAAAGGATAGGTCTAGGATGTAACTGCTGCGGCGCCTGGCTCGTGGGATGCCGCGTATGGTTTCAGACCTGGGACCATCTTACGAGACAGACCACCTCGTAATATCCATCCTCCTCCAAGCCTGGAGCTTCAGGCCATAGATGGCAGTGTTGTACTAAAATCTGTGGCTGGCAAGGGAAGGTGGCTTCAGGGTCCTGCTGGTGGCACCCTGCATCGCTGCCGCAAGGAGAGCGCACCTCTTCCACCCTCAGCGCGCACCCCCTGCGATCCCCACTCGGCCAGGGCCGGGGGGTCTTGTGCCCCTCCCGGGGCTCACCGCCCTCTTCAGCAGCTGCACCAAGGGCGAAACAGGCCTGTCCCTTCTCCTCCCTCCTTTTGGTCTTTTGTTTGTTCTCTGATGATTAATATCTCCGTGTGAGTAATAACAAAAGAGAAGAGGTACTTGCGTGCGCTGCTGTTACCGAGTAGCAGACAGATTAAATGCTGCGTGGTGCTGAGTTTCCTAATGAGAGTATTTACTTGAATTTGTTTCCCTCTGTTGTACGTGCATTTTTTTATGCTAGTAGAGAGACTCCATTAATCAATAGGTTTTGCAAGGGACTATGTATTTTAGCAGCAAATTGTCAGGTAGAATTCTTTGCTACTCGGTTTGTCCTCCAGCACTGTTTATTTCATTGTTCCCTATTAATCAAAGTAGCAGAGGTGAGGACAGCTAGGAAAACTTGTGCCGGATGTTTCTGTTCATTCATTTATGCTGTGATTTGTTAGTCTTCCCATCCCTCAGAGCCTTCCTGCACTTACTCAAGTGGATCTACATCATCAACCCTAGGGCTACAAGAAGAAAGTGCCAATTTTTAATTTTTACTGAGCTGAAATCTCAATTTTTTAGTTACAACAACGAAAGACTCTATTTTGCAGTTTTGAGTGGTTCTGTACCGAGATGTTAAAAAGCTGAAGCTCGCAGCCCCCTCAAAGGCAGGTCAGCCTTGTCTAATTTGGCAATGGAAGCAATAAGGCATGGATGTTAAGTGTCTTGTCCAAGGTCACACAGCAGTTCTGTAGCAGAACAGGGACTAGGACATAGACTCCTCACCTCTCCATTTTGTTTTTTCTCATCTTCTTTCCCCAAATTCAGTCACCAGACTGCACTAGAAAACCTGATTTTCAAGTAGAATTAAATCTTAAAAGCTGCAGACAGAATGCTGGTTCAAGTCCCAGTGATGAATGCAATCATTGAGCAATGCTGATCAACTACATTTCCCAGATGGAAAGACTACATTTCCCTGATCAAAATTTCTTCCTGTATAAGAAAGTCTATGTATAGACCTCAGTGGTTTCTTTGCATTCTTACTGGCTTTCCAGATGCTTTATTCCTTTCATTCTCAAGTAACAAGTGTTGTAAATGAAGAAACTTCATTAGTGAAATATGGAGAAAGTTCAGATTCTTGAAACAAATAGTCATACCAAAACTTCTTAGACTTTAGGCTTTAAGCATTTTGGAAAGGTGACAAAATGCCAGGGTTCTTTATTCAGAAAGAGAGCAGCCAAATATTTTCGGGTTAATCAAGAACTCAATAATTGTGCAGTGGTACTTTGCTACCAGTGTTATTTCTCGCTTGACTTTGTGCACTGGCCTCACTCCTTGAGAACAGAGGAAATATAACAGCTCACTGTGACTGTCCATTTGGAAATTGTTTGATGTAGCCTGTGAAAAATGTTGTCTGGGCTCCTGGAATGTTACTGCTCTCCAAATCAATCAGAAACAGATTGAGCAAGGATGACTGGTAGAAGGATTCAAATGCATGGCTGTGGAGAGAGACTTACGGTATCAAAAGAAAGTATGGTGCTGAAAGCTACCATAGGCTAAAGTTCCAACAAACAAGAGTGTGGAAAGATTAGAGTTGACTAAGAGAAACATATACCTGTGAATATGTTGAGGTTTACAAATTAATATTTTCACTCATACTTTAGCCCACTTTTTCCACATCTGTGACCTTCAGTTTTGCCATATAAAATCATCTGAAGCAATCAGTGTTACATGATTTTTTTCAATCTGTCACAAAGTAGGCAGCATAAATATTTGTGATTGACCAGAGATTAGCAAAATTTAAAAGATATCAAAAGTGTTCAAGTATCTGATACAATTTGGATCAAGATCTTCTTGCAAGTAATCCCCAAGCAGAAAAAAGCTTGGACTGAGTGTATTAATCATTGCAAATTACTTGCTCAGCTCTAAATGCCACAGTGAAAAGGTACCAACATGGCTTCGTAAAGGAAAGATTAGAAATGTTTGGAAAAGGGAAAAAAAGAGGGGAAAGGAAAACGCTGTGGAGTGAAAAGCACATCAAAAAAGAATGACCAAAATGTTGTGCCTATGTGTAGGAGTTAAAATGGTTTTTGACAAGTGTGTTGGGAATGAAAAGAAGAGGAGAGAAATGCAAAAGTATTCATAAAAGGGATGAAATTAGTAAGGCTCTTCTAACGTCTGATCTACTAAGCTGCCTTTAAAAATTATATTTAATGAGGCACCAAAGAAAATGGAAGAAGAAACCAGAATCTGAAATGAAATGTCTTTTATAGCTCTTTAGGAAAACTAGGAAATAATGGTTTTTTTCTCATTGCCCTAAAAAGCCTGTCTAGCCAAGTCCTGCAGGGCAATGGGTCTCTCTGAAACTACTTTTGCCTTTCTTCATGGCCAGAGTGGTCATTTAGAATTGGACCGTAAAACCTACACAAAATATCCTTTGCCACTGAAGTCAGTAGCAGCACAGGAGCTGCAATACTGGTTTAGATGACAGATTCCAGTTTTTTTGTCTCCTTTTCAGCAGTGATCAGTAACAGATGCATCAGAGAAAGACACTGGATACTTGTTCAAGCACTGCATGCTGTCGTACATGCATAGTGCAAAGTTCTTTTCTAATCCAGGGCTAGCTAAAGATAGGCTTATGTCCCGAGGAGTGCAGCCTGAAATTTATAGTATCTAGTAGCACTAAGGATATTAATCCATTTTTATCCCACTAGGTTCTTTGAAATGTAATGTTAAACATGCCCTGATTCTCCATACCTGCAGTGGGGCTATTCATTAAAATTAAATAAATGTGTATGTTTGTAGGCTGTGCCTGAGGTCTTTGAGAGATCAGAGCTTTGGAAAGCTGTTCTGCCATAACTGAGTTAGAGGCTAAGAATAATAAAATGGATATAAAGTTGCAGAGTAGCATAGCAGCCAAGGAGAAAAATGGGATTTTGCACAGTATATGTTCTGGCAGGACCTGGCAGTCTGAGCATGACCGTAACAGTATATTAAATTTCTTAGCAATATTCCAGAAGTTACTTTCTGTCTTATCTCGTATCAGGAACTATCTCAGTTTTCCCACCTCTGAAATAAATAGACACCTGTTCAATTAGTGAATTCTTTTTTGTGAAGGGTTCTGATAAACAAAAAGTGCTTCATATTGGCAGTAAATGCTACAAAATAATCATCTAGGAGATTTTTCTGAAGGTTACATTGATTTAGTCATTTACAGCCAAATTGGACAAAGCAGAGGAAAATGTTCTGTCAGCAACAGTCCTGCACTGGGATGAAATTCAGCCATACATGAAGGATCAGAATAAAACTTAAGCAATCAAATCTTGTTTGGAGATACTAAATGGAATGAAGGTGAGGCACAGTTTGTGTGGCATTTTTACAAAAGTCACAAAGTTTATAGGGAAACATAGCCAACAACTAACCTAGAATTACTGAACTTTTTCTTTCTTCATCTCCATTAATTGATCACGGTAATATTAGAGGGTCTAGTGACTGGGCAACAGTTACTGCAGGAAGAAGAAAGAAACCTGAAATCACTATTGAGCAGGAAAGGTTTCTTTACATTCATCTTACAATGCAATCAGTTGATGTCTCCATTAAAAAAATGCCTCTTCCTATTGTGTGCCTAGAGATCTAGTCTTTCATTCCATATTTCTGTCTCTTTAACATTTGATTCAACAAATCTAAAGGAAAACTAAATGGTACTAGCTGTTATTAGGTGATAAATGCCAGTCACTACTGACAGCCAACTATTCTGATGAAACATGAAATAATAACTACCAAAATCTCTTTATTCTAACATTGGGTTGGGGCCTCAGGCCTTCTTATTGTAGGTGTATATCTCACTAGACAGCACTAATGAAAGACTTTGTATACCTTACAGGTTCCTTGCTACTTTGCAAAGCATCCAGGTACCTTGCCACCTCCTGTTTTCACCACTGAAATTCTTCAGAGGTACACACTGCACCCTACCCCTCTCCAATATAATTTCCCAGAGTATACAGAAACACTCCTAATGTGAAATACCTTTCTTCAGGACCAACTGTACTGCAGTGTTCCAGACAGGTCACTGTGTTTGTGTCCCTGCCTGTTAAAACACACATAGTGAGTGCCCATTTCTGCAAAAGGCATGTTCTATAGGTGTAAGGATGTGGAATAAAAAACAAGGATAGAGACATCCGATATATAGCTAAAACCACGAGGTTGCCTTTTTCCTCGATTAATGCTTTTGAGGTCTGCCAGTTCTTGACACTTCTTGACCCTTGGAAGAGAAAGGTGGCTTGATTCTCTCACAACAAAAATGCATACAGGCAGAGATAAAAGAAGTGTGATGGATGGTAGCACAATACCAGCCATTTTCACTTGTGCCAGAGATATGAATCTTTACCTTAAGAAAAGACAAAACAGTAGGTGCTCTGGGATCAGTCTTTCCTGTGTAGCCTGGAAAATGTCTACCATAATGGAAGATGCCTTCATGGCCTGAACACGGACTACAGTTCTGCTATTCAGTTTCAGCTATGATTGTTCAATTGCATTTCATATAACATTAATTTACATATATGCAGGAGGTGGGGACTGTATTCCAGGCAGAAAAACCAAACATGCTGTGTCAATAGCATTTAGTAAGTCAGTCAATGACCTCATTCATCACAGATAAATTATCAACAGTGTGCTTTTTAGATTCAAATGTCTGGCTAGACACAAAGTAAAGGGCAAGAAAACTGTCAGATCTCTTGCGCAGTTTGCAAATGCTCTGGTTGCTCTTTTGAGATTCACTAGTTTACAAAACTGATGGACTGATGTTGTGATGTGAAAGGTGAGAACAGATGTGCTCATGGAACAGTAATTCAGGTTTGCAAGTGTAATTTCTGGCTTGATCCCAAACTTCAAGGACAAATCATCTGATTTGTGCTTCTACCTTACACCCTCTGAATGAGATGTGCCTTTTCCAAAGTTTATTTGTTTCTAATCAGTACTCAGATGTACTAGAGCAGGCTTTATCACTGGTCTGTACATGTTCTAGTACCTTGAAATCCCAACGTGAGTGCTGAGTGATTCAAATCATAAGGCAGCTAAAAACTTCCAGATGACATTGTTTATATAAAGTAGGGACAATTTTTGGCCTGACATAAGTAATCATAAGAACTGTATCAGAAAGCATTGCATATTACCAATGGTAATGTGTTTTCCCACTAATAACTAAGAGAATGAGGGGACGGTCTCAAAAACAATGCTAATTCTGTTGTAGATCCAGCATTTTATCCAAGAACAGAGACAGAAGTTGAAATTATCACAAATTGCATTAAAGCAGAAATCAACATCTGTGAAATTAGCAATTTTAAAAATAATGATATTTTTTCCCTCTTTTGAAAAATATCACTCTGAAAATGTTAGTGGTCAACAGACTTCCATTTGATTAATAAGTTTGATTATCTCTGGTTTTACAAATGGGGAAACAAAAATCTTGAGTTTCACTCAAATCACAGAACGATGCTACTTCTTCTTAGGCAAAGAAGAGCTCATTACTCTGCTGTTTGACTGTGAACAAGACTCAGTGGCCCAGAGATCCTTATGTGAGAAAAGAAATCTGTGGAACTTAAAAATTTCATCGTGAAATTAGCCTAACTATAATTTCTGACTTCTGGGTAAATCATCTTCTAGCAACATATTTCATATTTCCACTGCCCCTTTGTTTGTAGGGCTCACCTTTGAAAGCATTTTTGCCAGCTAAAGTACCAAGAGAGACAAAAACTGGGCCTGAAGCAGCCCAGAAGACACGCATCTACTTCCCCAGTGAGTTGAGAGGATTCTGTGTCATAAGCTGAGCGAGTGGGGTTTTGATGATTGAGTAATCCTTCCTAGCCTTGTATCCTGCAGGGAAAGGGGCTTGGAACAACATCTAACAGCTCACAGAAACCAAAAGACTCACTCAAAGGCAGACAAAGCTGTTCACTCAAGTACTTCCCTTTCTGAAGTTCTACCTCAGCTCTTAGTACTTTACTATTAGAAGAACAGAAATGGTATATTGGGACATCTAAATCATATTCCTTCATGTTAGTTCTCTTTAAGTTGTATAGAAATTCTTGAAAGAGGAAAATCTCATAATAAAAGACACAGTGATTAGGATGCACTATAATCCAAGAGAATAAAACCGATACATTGCAAAACATTGCATGAGTGGAGAAGAAAAAGTGAAAATCTAAGCTAGTAGTATAATATTTTACAGCTCAGATTCAAAATCTATAGATTTCCCTAGATGAAGTGAACAGTCTCCATGTGTCCTTGAGAAGCTATGCATTGGGGTTGTATGCACTTCTTTTTTCTCTCTTCCTCTCCCTGATTTTTTGTCTTAATTACATACATTGTTTTCTCTTTCATCATTAGTAAGGTTAGAAAATGTTCTGGCTCAGGAGCTCCTAGTGTTTATTGGTGTTGCACTTCAGGTTCCAGCATGGTCCTGAGAAGAGGTAAGAACAAGTCATGAACGTCCTGCTTGAATCTGGAGGCGGTTTAAGAGTTTCAGAGGTAAGACACAAATTTAGCTTCTTTCCATTTTCACCCGATTCCCCTAAAATGCTAGGGGAATTCTTCTTCAGGAAATTTATTACTGGTTATTAGTGCTCTAGTATAACAAAAGGACATGACGAAGGAAATCTGCCTTCAGGGCCTGTTTGCAGCCTTTTTGAAAGAACATATTCACATTTTGCTCTCAAAAATACAGTTTATAAACAGTATAACCATAAAAATTGTACTTGGTTAAAGACTTGCTGTAAACTATTACATTAAAAATTGTATTGTTGACTGATGCCTACCTCAGATTTTCATTCAAAAAAACTTAAAAAAACCAAACCAAAACATCCAACAACTCAGAACCTGTTGATTTATTGCTTAAACTACTTTACAGCAGTTTTCAACTGAAAATTAGTTTTGGCTATTGTATTTTGCAGCTGAAAAGTTAGCAAAAAACCTTTTAGAATACATAAGAGGAAACAGTTTCAGATCAACTCTCCTTAAATAAGAGGAAATAGCTCCATATTAGCTCTCCTCATAGTGTGTTGTCTATCATTTAGATATAATATTTTATCTACTTGTTTGTTTTTCTAAAAAACATTTATACTAACATGGCTAATTATTAATGGAAATTAGTGGTCATAAGCCAGACTTTTATTCATTCTAAAATGAGGAAAATTTTAAATTTTCAGGAATTGCTAAAACCAGCAAAACTAACATCCTAACTTTTAGCCTAGCGTAACAAACGTGACTATAGTAAATATAGAAGTATCCAAAAGTGTCTCGGTATGCTAGAAATGCAAGAGGAAACACCATAAAGAGAGAGCAGTAAAAGCCAAACAGTTTGGAAAATACTGAGTGTGTGTTTCTTAGTATTCAAAGAGGTAAGAGCAATTCTTTTATTCATGTTGTATTCAGGTATGTAGGACTTTTTATCACATATTAAGAATTTATGTAGATTGCATCACAGAAATGCTTAACTGTCTCTTCTGTACTAAAACACAGTGCAACACTCTGACTAGTTGTTGTGACTGTGAAGAAAGGTTTGAGAACAGAATCCAAGGGCAGCTGAAATTAAAATCCAAGTGCTGTGATTTTTTTTTTTTCTCGGATATGTTAAAAAGTAGCTCTGGGTGAAACTGTACTGTGTCCTTGGAGCATCAACTTTGGCTGTGTTCTTACAGGGCTCTTCCAAACACAGGAGGAGAATACTGCAGTGGCCAGCCAATAATGGCACCTGGTGCAAGAGACAAATTGAAAACCTCAGAAAAATATTCACTTCATGTTGAATGCAAAGAAAAATGTAGAGAATGGAAATATTTGGGGGAAAAAAACCCCACAAAATAAAGCAGAAAAATCTATTTGGGTCACCTTCCTGACATTTCCCTTACCCAAAACAAAGCTTGTGTGTTTGTGTTTAAATAATTTTTAAAATTCTTTTTGCAACAAAAGAATTGTTGAAAAGTTTTATTGTCAAATGCCAATCAAAGCATTTCAGCAATGCTAAAAATAAATGAGTATTTCTACATTTTTAACATATTTTCCCCATTTATTTAAGCTGAAAATATTCACAGAAGTTAACCTGAATTTTGCAGTTTCTAGGGGATCAGGACTTCATTTTACTGCTTGTGCAAAAATGTCATCAAACCCTAGTCTTTAGCCTTGTATTCTATAAAGTGGGTGCAGCCTGTCCTCTGCCAGCAAAGCCGGACATAATGTCTCATGTCAGAGCAAAGGAATGCCAAAAATGGCTACATTTACTACTTACAACTTTCTAAGATTAAACAAAGTCTATTTACTAAAAAGCAGAACAAATCATATTCAGGAATAATATCAAAGAGCAGTTTTTCATTTGTAGGATGCAACTAGAAGTGATTGAATTGTGCTTAAGACTACTCCAGTGCATGTTTCTGAGGAAAATGCCATTGATTCTACTAGAGTTTTCTTAGCACTTTCTTCCCAGTTTGATGTTTTAAGTATAATATGTGTCTAATTACCTGTAGAGGTTGACAATCACTGAAAATCAACCAGTGCAATACTGTTGGCTGATTATTTTCCACATTGAAAATGCATCAATATTTCAATGAAATCTAGTGGGAAAAAACTATCAGGTAAATTTTGCAAATGTCTTCTCCTTTTTTGTACCCCCAGTTCTACTAAATAAATGGTATGAAATCCCATCCCCTAAACCTCAGCCCTTCTCCTTAAAATCACAAGGTCACATTTCTTCCCGAATGTCAGGCTTTTCTTAAGCCTCATAAAAGTGGACATCTTAAACAACTAGTCTGTACTTGCAGTGTAAGACCAAGCTTCCATCAAAACTTGTAGAAAATGTTGGTAAAAATACTGCTCCTTTAACAACAAAATTGGCAATTCTGCTAGCTGCTAAGTTTCGTCGGCAAAAATTAACTGAAATAAAGCTTGAACACGTGGCATATATCAACAACAATGTAGTAGTAGTAGTAGTAGTGCAATTGGAAATATATGCTGAGGAAGGAATGTCCAGATTAAGTTGTTAAAAAACCCCACATTTCTGCACAGCCTTTGTAATTGCAGTGCTCCTGTTATCCTGGATGTATCTGACTGACTAATTCATTTCCATTGAATCAGGCATTAAAAATTTCTCATTTAACAGTAGAAACATGCCTTGAAATTTAAATACAAATACCTCCATGTTTATTAGCAAGTAAACTTTGTTAGATAAATTGTTAGCAACTACACAGAAAGTTTGCAGATGAGAATTACTTAACTGCATTTGTTTCCACATTCTACAAGCAACTAGATATTCATATTTAAATTAAAACCGGTGGTAATTAGTAATCAGATCTAGTACTCCACAGCTTCTTCAAATTTAGAAGTTTACAACATCCCATAAGGTCGATAAGTATTAATATCTTCATTTTATAGAATAAGTAAACAAAAAAAATCAGTTATAAGCATAACTTCTGATGAACTCAGCTCTTCTCTTTCTCTGCTTGACCCCACTTATTATATTTTGATTGTCAAGCTGAGTTTTTTGGGTGAAATAACTTATCACTCCAGCTAGTATGTGTGGGGCAGTGGCTAAAGTTCAGATCTCCTAATGGTTCACTCCAAGGAAAAAATTAGGACCCAGTCATTTGCCATAGTAGGTTTGAATTCTCCATGTGTTTCTATAACAAAGAACACAGAGCTTTAACTAAGCAGGATAAAGTAATTTATGAACAGCTGATGAAGAAGATGCAGTCTGACCCTCACTAGTATCCCCAGAAACACACCTCTCTGCCCAAGGGAACTGCAGAAAATGTGCACCTCAATAAAGCTCCTGATTAAGTGTTGTGAATAAAATGAAATATGCTTGCAATTTCTCTTTTTTAAGCTGCTTTTGGAAATCCCCAAGTTATCCTACCAATGGCCAGAGGAAGTTTACACTCTTTATGTTTTGGATAAAGAAGTTCTGATTTAAGATGTACATACACCATTGTTTATGTCTTTGTTCTGAAACAAAGCGTATTTGGGAAGAAGGCTGAATCATAGCAGAAAGGTGAGTAATTACTGATGGTTTTACACTGCCTTTTACACATGTGTCATCATTTTCCACTATGCCTGGAGAAAGCATCATTCTGCTTTCATTGTGAAAACGACAGGGAAAGTGAGTGGTGACTCAGATGCCAGAGAAATCTGTTCTAAATATATCTTGTCGGAACAGTGCATATTAGTCTGAGATATGGGTGCATATGTCTCTTTTCCTCTCAAAATTCTTTGTAGTCTACAGTTTTTCTACAAAATTAATGGAGAAGCTCCCACTAAGTGTTTATAGCATCTTTCTTTTAGGGCAATATTTTTTAACTGGGATATTGCTCCACCTAATTAATTAGCTTAATCTTTAGGCCAACTACTAAGAAGTAGTCTGGATAGGCTTACAAGTAAAAAGTAAGTAGACCTACTCCTGATGTACATTTGTAGCACAGTAGTCACTGAGATCCAGTTGATCCAAGCACTGTACAAGCCCTGTATGAAATTTTAAAACCAATACCTTCTAAGAAGAGCTTAAATTTCAAGTAACGAAGATGCCTCTGTCTCAATGTCTTCTACAAAAAGACTTAATGATCTGACCAAGTTCATGTAAGAGCTCTCTGGCAGCAAACCTTGTTTTTTCCATTTCAAGTCTGGCTTCTTAAAGCACAAGATAATACTCCATCTACAAGTGGCACAAGTGCAAATTTTATCTAGAAATTAACAATTTAGGATGACTGTTCTCTCTAATGAACACTTTCCCGGGGGGGCAAAGGGAGAAATCAAACTGTTAATTAGATTAACATTCTTACAGATAGCTAGAACCTGGAAGCAAACAACAGCCTTAAGAGTGACTACTCTGAAGTAATTTTCTTGTCTTTAGCGTGTTTGTTAAAGGTTACAGGAATCTCCAGGGCACAGCTTTTCCCTTTTTTTTAACGATGAACTCAGTTTAGGGAGTTAGTTAACAGTGGAGGACTTGTTCTGCTCCTCCTTTTCCTATACGGAGTACCACTGCATTCTGTGAGCAGTGTCACTGATGCATGATGCTTGAATTAAATGTCATCTTGGCTGAGGCCATATGTCACAGACTAGACATTTAGAGACATAACCATTCCATTCACTTGTAAAAAAAAAAAAAAAGAAGATATCTAGATAGATTTAAATGACAGATTACTGTTAGAATGTGAGTGCTGATTATCCTGGACTTTATTGTCAAATTTCTAACTTTACTCTTCTGGTAAACTTATGAGAGGAGTGACGCTGGGCCCAATTCCAAGCTTTCTTATACCAGTAAAGTCTGTTTGTGGAATTTCAGCTGTCTAAATCTAGTGAGAGAACTGTCTCTTTGTACACTTCAATTATTTAGTATTTACTTGTATGAAGACCATATTCACAAGCACATCACTGTTATCAATTATCTTGCAACAGCCATGCTTCCTTCAATGTGATACAGCACACGCTGATTTGTCACCAAGTTAAGGGTTTCCTCTTCACTAAAGTGCTTGAAGGAGCGAAGAGGTTAATTTATAACTTCTTGACAAAGAGCGCCCTGTATGACTTAAGATCAAGATCCCTAGGGGATCTTGTCCCTTAGGCTCAGAGGCATATCATTCTTCCATTGGGAAGGGGGCTCAGACATGCTCGTATAGCTCTTCAGTATTTTCCTGTCCAAAGTTGCTTTCTGCATACTCTGAGAGTCTGTGGGGAAAAAAGAGGTGGAGTTCCCTGAAGCCTGAGGAAAGGAAGAGGTTCAAACTTCCCACCCCCCAAGTACGCAGGGTGTGACAGATATGGGCCGGGCAGCCCAAGCTTCCATGGCCTTTCAGTGGTGACTTCTGTGGCTGGCGACCTGAAAGCGTCTTTAAGTCATTCTGGAATCCAGATTATGGTCACGGGAATGAACAGATCCCAAAGGAGGCCTCTGAAAACTCTCTGCACCTTCATTTTTATCCCCGTTAATCGGGTGAAATGAGAAGATATGAATTTGTCTTTGATTTGCAGGTAGCCCTTGGATATTCCTTTGGCAAGTAAGACAATTTTAAAGCTGTATCGGTGACTACACTCAGTAGAAAGGCTAGACACTGCACTGACATAAGAAGGAAACCCTTTCACACCTCCTCGCTGGAAATGAAGGCCTACTTGAATGACAGACTAAGGGTAACTTGCCCTAGTTTGCCTCAGTCTACCACTAAATTTGCATGAAACACAGTTCCTGGAAATCCCTGTATTCACCGGATTGTTCACTTTTACCTTTCTTATTTGCTACACCATTCCAGTGAGAGACAGAAGTATTTCCAAGTGGTACACTGGCACGGCTACGCTATGTAAGTACACCGGATTGTTCACTTTTACCTTTCTTATTACTACACCATTCCAGTGACAGACAGAAGTATTTCCAAGCAGTACACTGGCACGGCTACGCTATATAAGTACAGAGCCTTAACCTGAGCCTGCACAAACACGTCACCTGCAGTTGCAGTAAATGCCTGCAAGGAGCCGTCACCCTGCAGCTCTGTTAAACTTTGTGTGTGGGTAAGTGTGTGCGGACACTTACGGACCACTGCGTCCTGACTTGTGGAGATGCTTAGAGTCAGAGGGTAGTATCTTATTCTGATGATGAATGACGAAAGACCAGTGAGAAAGAGGTGGAGACATTGCTCCACATGCGCAGCATGACACACTATCCACAAGTTTTATCGCCTTTGTTCCTGATGATACCTGCCTACCACAACCAATATTAACTTAGTCCTCGTTTTAGATGGTCTTTAATATACCTCAGGTATTGTAGGGATGCTCAGCTACAGCTACACAGCTTGAGAGATATATTGAACTGCTATTTTTTATTTTTGAGTCATTTAAGACAAATACAACAGGATAGTTTTGGTGGTTTTTATTTTAACAGCCATAGGAGGTGATAGAAAGAAAGAATGATCCCTGATTTGAAAAGGTTTGGAAAGCTTTTAATCACCTTCCTCTGTGGGATCTAAAGATTATTGCAAAAAAGAACTATGGAGTTGCATTACTATTTCTATAACAATGTTATGTCCATATTAATCACAAAGAGTAATAGTTAATGGGGAAGAAGGCTCTGAGTATTGAACAATTTCAGCCTTGCCTTGGACAGTATAGTATGGCTTATACATATATATAAAATAAGACATTTTAACACTCACAAGTTTTAATTCCACAATTAAATAATCCAAAACGTATGGGAGGCTCTCACGACAAGTACTTCTCTTTCTTCTAATTTTCCTATTTCTTATCTTACTTAGCTATCCAAAGATAAGTGCAGCTGGACATGGAGAATAGGGAAGAACAGTACATTTTCCCAGCCTATTTATGTACTGCAGAAAGCTTTCCCATATAAAAATAAATAACAAAATTAATAAACTCATAAAGGTTTTGTGAAAAAACATAAATCAGGAAAAAACAATCTGCTCTGGTATTACTGTTTTAAACCTGCGTGAAGTTCCCTCTAGAACTGGGGGAATTTTTAATTTCTTTTTCTGCATCACAATGCTACTTAAACGCCTGGGAGTTGAAATAAGGACTTTGTTTCCAGAACTGGCCATTGGTAACATACAGCCTGTGCCCAAAACAGGTTAAAATAATAGACTGGGGAAAATACCTGTTACTATTCCTCTTTGACGGAAAAGAATGAATTTATCTGTCATCAGTCATGAACCCTGCAACAGAAACTGAACATAAGTCTTAGTGCTGTGATTCATTTTTCCGGTCAGATAAAGAAAGGAATAAACTTGCAAATAAAGGTCTGAAAATACTGAACTGTGTGGCCTGGAGTAATCAGACTTCTTCTGAGGGAACTGCTAGAAAAACAAATTTCAGTGTAACATCAAGGACGCTCTGAAATCAAAGAGTGTTTTTCCATTTAGAAATCAAGATCTTTCTGTGGGTCAGTGAATATATGTAAGGAAAGGTAAATATTTGAGCAAATGTTAGAGAATTTCTCAAACTCTATTTAATGTAACTTTTTTCCTTTTATTCCTTTGGAGCAGAGTTTAGTGCTCAAAGTTTCTTAAACATTTCAAAGTTGATTCTTTAATGTTTTGTTCTTTTCCCATTTGTATATGTTACCAGTACCACTGCTGTCAATTGGTACAAGGTATGTCGAGTAAGATATATTTCCAGTGCTGCCCAGCATGTTACAAAGGTTATTGTTAAAAAGCCAACATTGATCCACTGTAATTGAATCTCAGATAATATTACCACTGGATCAATGGTTGACATTTTAGTGACAGCCATAAAACTCTAGCACACTTTTGAGAAATATGTCGCTAACCCCCTGTTCTGGGCAAAGTATCTCTCGGACACTATAGTAGTTACTTTTAGATAACAAAGATTTTTTTCATCTAATTACTGTACAGATCTTTAGAAGTATTAACGCTACATGGAAGAGTGGCACTCAGTTTCACCACTGCTCAGAACATCTTCAGTCCACTTAACTATGTTACTAAAAAAGATTTTTGGAAGGAAGAAAAACTTCATGCTTTTAAGAAACCACAGCTGTTAAGGAAGTCTCCCATTACTGAGATTAGAACAAGACCTTCACAGTGAACAAGCTGTCTCTATTGGACAGCTATTTGGACTCGCATAATTTATGGCAACAGTGTTGGAAACATCTAGGTATGGTAGGTACTGGGGATAAGAGACCTGAGTAAAGGAACCGTGCTTCAAATCCAACACAACAATTCTTTAATTCTTCTACTGTGGTTATATTTTAAAGGGAACTCACTGATTTTATGGACATTAATAATTCTGGCATTTATAACAAGAACACCTAAAACAGGGTGATAAAATCTTATGTATCAGTGTATATTTACAGGTAAGGAGGTAAAGAATGAAGCAAAATGACCTTGCATTAGAACATAAGATAGTAATTGGCAATGACAGAAATGTAAGACTTGATAATTCAGTGACCTGATAAGGTAAGACACTATATATTCCAAGAGTCTATTAAAGAACTTACATCTTTTCATAGTATGTCAAGCTTAGCCACTGTAAGGTTCTAGTGACTGGGGAAATGAAGAAGCAAATCTTTGTTATCCATTCAGTTGTACCTGCATAAGATTTCATTTCATTTCTACCATCCCTTTATCACAGCAAGAAAACAAAGAAACAAACAAGCAAAAAAGCCAACAAGAACGATGAAATATTAAAAGAGTGACTCTGTAAGTATGTCATGTTTACGATTATGCTACTCCTCCTAATTCAACCAGCAGTCTTAAAATACAACTGCTATTTGCCCAAATAACAATTGCTTTCAGAATAAAAATCAAAGCTGCAATAGGAAAAGTTGAAGCACTACGGAGTAAGAGAGTTTTGGTGCTAAAGAGTGCCAGTGATCATTTTTCCTGTTTTCTATGGATGAATTTTTGGTTCTGGTAATTGAAATAATGATACTGTCTTTGTGTTCATCCAGTTAAGGGACCCCACAAGAGAGGGGAACTTGTATGATCATCTGCCTTATTTTGTCAGAATGGATTGCAAAATATTCTTCAAGGCTCAACTATTATCTAGGCTAGAAAACAGAATGCAAAACATTTGTGTCTTTTTAGAAATCAACACTGGCACCCGCTGAGGGACAGAACTAAAATAAAGGTTTGAAATGTGACATCTGAGTCTCCCTCTCCTTCTGAAACTACACTGTCTGATGAGATATGACACTGATGTCTCCTAATATTGACTGAGGAGCAATTTCCAGTAACAGTAATAGATTCATCTTGACAACATGTGATTCAATGTCAAAACCAAGCCCTTGGCTCTCTCTGGAGGGACCTTTCTGCTGTTTTGGGAAATCAGCACCAAAGAGAGAGTCAGGGTTAAAGTGGGTGTAAATGTGTTTAAAATGGCTGATCTGGATGTTCTGCCTTGTTAATTCTCCCATTGCTTCAACAGACTGGAACAGTTAGTCTCATGTGATGTGGAAAACCCCTGTGCACATAGCATCCACTAAATACAGAGAAAAACTGGACACAGTACTGCACGTGTGGTCTCACATGTGCTGAAGAGAAGGGAATAATCACTTCCCTCAAACTACAGTCTTGCTAACACTGCTTGGTATGTGGCTGGCCTTCTTTGTCTAAGTCACTCCTAACCCACGTTCAACTTGTTCTTCATGAGGAGCCCACTGCCCATTTCTGCACAGCTGCTTTCTAGCAACTCGGCATGTAGATTGTCTTATTGCTTGGGGTTATTACACCTGAGGTACAGGACTCTGCATTTGCCTCTTTTGAACTTATACGGCTCCTGTCAGCCCATGTCTCAAATCTGTTGAGGTCTCTGAATAGTAGCCATACACTCCAGTGTATCAACAGCTGTCCACAATTCATGGACTTGCTGAAGGTACACCCATCTCATCGTCAAGACGAGTAAAAAAGATGATAAACACTATCAGCTCCAGTACTGACCCCTGAGGAGTGCCAATAGTAATGAGCTACCGGCTGGTAGGGGAAGTAGCTGACATAACAAGCAGAGAATCAATCCATAATTCCTTGTACAACTTGTGGATTGTGCCAACAGAAATCTCTTGAAGTTCAGCAAGGAAAAGTGCAAAATTCTGTGTTCAGGGTAACCTCCTGCCACACAGTGAGCTGGGAGCCAACTGGCTGAACAGCAGCACCGCTGAAAAGAACCTGGGGCTGATGGTGGACATAGGGTTAAATATCAACCAACACAGCAGACTCACTGTGAGTAAAGGAAACCACATACTAGAATATGGGGGATGAGGGGACTATAGGGGATTAGGGGACTATAGGGGACTATAAGGGACTATATGCCCATAATATATAGGGACAGTGTGGCAGGCAGACCAGGGGAAAGTATTAGCCCCCTCCATTCAACATTGGTGATGTCGCACCTGAAATACTGTGGCTGGTTTTGGCCCTCTGCTTCAGGAGGGATGTGGAGATACTGGAGAGGTTCCAGTGGAAGGCTGAGAAGATGACCAGGGGCCTAGAGCACATAAGTTACGAGGAAAGTTTGAGAAAACAGGGTTTATTTAGTCTGATGAAGAGGAAGCTAAGGGACAATCTAGCAGCAACGTGTAACTATTTGTACAGTAGTTACAAAGATAATGAAGCCCAACTCTTCTCATTAAAACCAGCATAAAAAGGGGCAAAAGCCACCAATTGTGTCTTGGTATGTTCAGGCTGCTCATTGGGGGAAAAATCACCAAGAAGCTGGATTGCACTGGGAGAAATTACCCAGAAAGATTGTGGAATCTCCATCCTTGAGATTTTCAAGACCCTGTTGGACAAAGCCATGGCTAACCTGATCTAGCGTTGAAAATAGTCCTGCTTTACATGGGTAGTTGGACTATATAACCTCTCAGAGGTCACTTCCAAACAGAATTTCTGCAAGTCTTCTGTTTTCATAACACTATAATTATGAAAGTGTACTTTCTTTCTTAGTGTTCATTACTAGAAAACTGGCAAAATGTGGGGTTCTAATGGGACTCTCTTGATTACATACTAGTCTTGGAAATTTGCAAGGCCAAGCCAGTCTTCTGGGAATTCGCAAAATGGAAGAGGCAGTATCTGTTATTTAGGAACATAAGAAAAAGACAGGCTTCTTTGCTCATCGCATCTAATCCTTGTTATCACAGGCAACCATGTAATGACTATATTTGACAGATTTGTTGCCTTTATTAACTGAAGATGCTGTCTACACTGAAATTCTCACAGGTGCAATATTGAGGTCTTCAGGATCACTGAGACAGGAGCACAGTTCATAGAAAGTAATACCCTGTTCTTAAGACTCTGCATACCTCCTAAATCTGATGGATTTGCTTTCTGTTCCTGCACAGATAGAAAGCATTCTAATGAAAAACTTGTGGGATAATTGCATTTGGTTAATTCCTAATGAGTTTGGTTTCACAAAGGTTTCCCCAGTTTGTTCAAGGGAAACAGGTTCCTTTTGCAGATATTCAGTGGTTACTTGCTCCTTATTTGCTTTCCAAAGAGACTTTTCAGTATCTTGTAAAGCCATTAATTCTTCCAAAGTCTCCAGGCATTTCTAAAAAACAAAGTCTTACAGGTGAATGTCTTTTGCTGGAGCTCAACATGAACACTATACCCAGATTCAAAACAAACTCACAATTTAGAAGAATACAGATCTTAGTCCTGATTTGACCTTCACAAATGACTTTTTCATTTTAGTATTCAACAGCAACAGAACCCCTGTGCTGAACACCATTTACCTGGAGACCATTTAAATTCTACATTTTTCTTCCGAGATTCAGTGTTGTGATATCTCATTTTATATGAAAATCTAGTGACTTAGTTAAACGACTTAGTGCTACGACGTATGTCAACATAAAAAGTTCAGCTGTATACAAATATAACAGGCTTTTTACTGCAGGGACCAAAGAGTCTATGATATTTACCACACAGCAATCCAACAAGTCCAGTTCTTTATTTAAATGAAAACAGAAATACAACTTAAAAATTGAATTTTGTGTGACACTTCGATTTTCCAGTGACAGATACAGTGGGAAAATAGAAAGACAATAAAGATTATTTTGCTGATAGTTACACAGCCAGGCAGTATTGCCTGTTGTAGGAACACACCAGGTTTACATACTTGTTTTAAGCTTAAAATAAAACAGGAAGAGAGGGAAGCTTTTTTTGCAAAATAAAGTAAAAATAATGTGCAGTTCTCCCTCTAATCCCTTGATGTGCACTTACCCCCCAAAACTGTGAAAATACATGAGAAAAAAAATGTAACAGAACAATTTAGGCAAAGAATCTCAAGAGGGCGACTAGTCACCTCTGTTGCTGTGCCTGTGTCCCTTCAGGTATTTGCTACAGATAGGTGATAAGTAACTAGAATACAAAGCTAATAAAATCTGTGTTATTTACTGTAATGCAGTTCTTCTTTCTGGGGCATGTATTCTTAGAAGATTGATTAGTCTATTTACTGTGCAAGCTTGAAAAATGCAAAATGATTAGACACAGCAATTTTTTTAATCCCATTCTTTACATCAGCAGTGGCATAGTCCTCTTGGTATTGCCTATACCTAGTATGTAAAGTTCAGCCACCAGCATGGAAAAAAAATCTTGAAGGGCAATTTGACTGCATTATAATGAGGGCTGGGAAAAAATTAAAGCTTTCTACCTTCACAGTGACTCACAAAGTTTACAAAGAAAGTTCTACATGAGGAAAAAAGGCTGCTTAGTGCACAGAATATTGCTAGGTAGATCAACTACAGCTTCCATGGGTCCCAGCCTGCTCAAACTGAAGAGAGTGGCAAAACTCCGATTAACTTCACGGTATTTCTGCATGAGCTCACACAGATCCAAAAAACTGCTGACACTCTACCTGTGAGAATTCCATGTAGCGAGTGCCATTGGGAATATACAGGAAATGTGTAAACTGTGTATCTGAGATTGGAATTTCTCTGAAGTAGCTACTTGAAATACTGGGGATAATCTTAGATTTTGCCCAATTTGATTTTCACAGGTGCAGGAGTACTTACGCTGACTTAATCTGGAGTTGTGTTTTCCCCTCACACCTAAGGATTAGCTAGCTATACTGGGTTTCGACTCTCAATATCTTTTTTATGAAGTAGTAATCCTGCATGACTATGTTTTTGAAGGCAGCTAGCTAAGCTGTATCTGGAAAAATGAGGCAAACAAATGCACTCCTGTCTGGAAACCAGATTCAAATTCTCATCATATGCCTTGGAAATCCTACCAACTGTGGTGATTTAGGACTTTATTCAGCAGTTGGTAAACAGATAACTAAAGTGCATTTCATCCCCTTATTTTCCTCTTTGGGCTGACTGGGAAATGAATTCTTAAAGATGCCGTAAGGACAATCTGCTTTCCAGACCTGTCACATCTCTAAAGCCAGAACCAATACTCTTGCAACAGTATTAGCAATACCTATGCAAGCAGAGTCTAGAAGCAAACCATCGGGTGATCCTTAAAATGCGACTACTGAATTAATGACTGTAACTTAGTTTCTGTTTGGAAAATACACTACTTGCATTTTCACTGATATGTTTTCTACCTAAAACGTAAGTATGGAGTAAACAAAAAATGAATCCTTTGATCATTCCTGGAAGACAGTTACAGGAGTTGTGGCCTGTACTGTGCCTTAAAAACTGTGACTATTTCTTACCTCTAAGCATCTATTCCAAGCATAATGACTGTAACTTAGTTTCTGTTTGGAAAATACACTACTTGCATTTTCACTGATATGTTTTCTACCTAAAACGTAAGTATGGAGTAAACAAAAAATGAATCCTTTGATCATTCCTGGAAGACAGTTACAGGAGTTGTGGCCTGTACTGTGCCTTAAAAACTGTGACTATTTCTTACCTCTAAGCATCTATTCCAAGCAGCAGAAAGACCATGGCTGGGCTAGGGAAAGTAGACTTAATGAGAGTGAAGTGGGCTAGGTCCTGGAGTACTAAATTTGCTTTAAAAGCATGAAGATGTCTTACAGTAGACAATAGCATACTCTGACACTCTCTAGTGCCTCTTTCCACCTTCATTCAGTTTAATAGGCCTTGCTGATCAAAATATTCCCATAATGATACAGAAAGAGAAACAGGAGCAAGTGCAATGACATGGCTGAGTCTGATCCCACCAGGGGTTTTGAAGAGAGAGACCAATGCCTTAAGTGAGCTGCCACAGCACACAAACGGAGCTTTAATAATTTCCAATGGCTCAAGGTTCGGCATTGATCGCAGTTAACAATGGTGAAGATAGCAGTACTGAAGTCCTTCCTTCTGTTCCCATTCATTTCTATAGCACCAGAATAGAAATACATTGTGTCCTGGTTTCGGCTGGGATAGGGTTAAATTTCTTGCTAGTGCTGTGTTTTGGGTTTAGTATGAGGAGAATGTTGATAACACACTGATGTTTTCAGTTGTTGCTAAGTGCCCTCCTAGTCCAAGGACAGCTCCCATGCCTACTGACTGAGCTAGGTACACAAGGTGGGAGGGAACATAATCAGGACAGCCAGCCCAGCTGGCCAATGGGGTATTCCATACCATGTGACGTCATGCTCAGTATATGAATGGTAGGCGTGATCCAGGAAGTACCGATCGCTAC
>NW_009226243.1:24341-31168 GCF_000690835.1 Fulmarus glacialis | reverse complement strand
ACCCTCCCGATTCTCTCCCCGTCCCCCTGGCGGGGGGGGGGGAGTGAGTGAGCGGCTGCGTGGTATTTGGCTGCCTGCCAGGTTAAACCACGACACATTGGCATTGTAATGCACAGTCTGCTCGAAGGACCCAAGCGTTTGACATCCATCCACTTCCGCGAGGCTTTTAGAGGGCAGGAGCACAGACTGCTGCTTAGTGCACAAGTAGGATAAGGAGCTCCGTGCATGATTTCAGCTCTGCCACTCCCTTTTTACATTCTCTGACCTTGGACAAATCATTTTAACTTTCTCTGCTGATACTTAGCTTTTCACAGGTACAGTGAGAACCATGTGAGAACACGGCTACAGTTAAATGAAAAGCATTCTTTTTCTTGGTGAAAAAAATTCAAAACTTCCTTTCAGATATGGATAATAAAGACAATTTCTGACAGTAAAACAAGCCAAATCTCTTGAAAGTACAGTTTGATAGGAATTCACATCTTGCTTGATGATTCATTTGAGAGATGAAAGCTTTTTTTAATTATAGGAAAAAATGAACTTAAAAGACAAAACTACTGAAAAATAAACATAAATAGCCTCAGTCCATGGCTTGCTCTTCTTGAGCTCTAGAAAGTAAAATAGTCTGAACACTCCTTTTATCAGGGCCTCTTAAATGGAATAATTTAAGGGGAAAACAAACAGCAATTGTATGATTGTAAAAAGAAATTAGCATTTTACTCAAAAGGAATGGCAATTAGCAATGATGACATTGTGATTTATACTAATTGAGATTAAGTCAGACAAAACGGCAACATTAGTAATCATTTGAAGTACTGTATTACTCATTATACTGTGCTTTGTAAACATCTCTCTTGAAATTAAAAAGTAATTAGTAGCATTTTAGTCATTTAATTCACTATAATTAGGATTTTAGGGAAACTACAGCCCTGCTGTTGGAAGCCTTTAAGGTTTTGAATTGAGGGAATGTTGTTTTTTTTTTTTTTAAATCAGCTTTTAGTGGTGGCTCATTTTCTGTGGTCTACAGAGGCAAATGGTATCATTGGAAGTAATTGGAAGGTATTCATTAGAGATGGCTTGGAACGGACATATGCATCCATCTTAATGCAGTGATGTGAACTGACTGGCTTAGAGAAATGCTAATAGGATTACAGGGCCAAATCTAGCTCAATTCAAAGTCAGTCTGGACAACGAATAAGCAAAGTTGTTACTTCCAAAGGGAACTAAGTATGTCCAGTATGAAACAGGTTGTTATCTGAGCACAACATGGGACACAAAATTGTCCTTCTTACATAATGTCCAGTAAAAGGAGACACCCGAGTCGTATATCCACCAAGTGCTTTGAACAAGCAAGCATTTGTCTCTGAGGGCAAGGTATGTCTGCAGATCTAACCTTCGCAATGATAAAAAGGTACACTGGCAGAGTATGCAGCATATTTAACACCCACTAGTGTGGTTCAAGGAAGGTGTGAAGCCCATACCCTACTGTGTCCCATTAACCTTCATAGAACTTCCTCTTGGTTGTGCTTAATGACAATGCATTAACAGGCTGTGAAAAGAAAAAAAACATCCCTAGTTTATCTTTGATTTATCCACGCTATCCATCTACTCAAATAGGTATCTGGAACAATTCTGAGCTTCCACCAAAATCTCTGTCAATGTCTATATAGCATTTTGATTATACACATTCATAACTAAAGTTTCTTTGTATTCACACTGCTGAGCTACAAGCTCGCAAAGAGGCCTGAGGGAAAATTTTAGAGAATGTTACAGGACAAAAGTCAGTACTACTCACTTATTTATCCTGCCTCTTTTAGAATACCTCTCATTTGCCATTGACACAGAACATGTCAGGGACTATCTTGGAAAGATCCTTAGTCCTCTGATATCACCTCAATGGTGAACGAGATCCCGGTATTTTACACATATATATCCAGATGGAAGCTACCAAAATAAACTTAGGTGCATTAGCTGGCACCGGAGCTGAAGGATCTGGCACCAACCGCTTCAGTCTCTTACTGAATGATAGCTTCAGCTCCCTAACCACTCCTGTCCAAAACTGCCAAAAGACACATTTGGGCATCCCAGTCTGATGGCTGGTTGGTTTCTTCAAGGATGTCTATGATCAGGACATATTCAGTCACTTCAGGTGACAAGTTAGTCACATTTTGGGAAGGATGGATTTACAAAAGGTTGATAAAGGTATACTTTATACCAGACTCTATTCCCACTGCAAGTTCCCAACAGGCTCCTAAAGCCACATCCATACAACTTGCGCTGGCTTTGTGTTTCTCCCTTCAGTTGAAGGGCTTGAGAATGTAATGGTCTCTGTTAGCTGTAACAATCTGGAAGACAGGGCTGGCCAGAGCAGGAGAATTATGTTTCATGAAAAAATTTTGGAAATTTGAAATCTGTTTAATTCTAATGCACAAAAACAAGCTCATCTGTATACAAAAGAAAGTGGGAAAACACAAAAAGACTAGCCTACTAAAAGCCCGGTGGCTGCAGCACTACAGGAATGCTGTTTAAGGAATTCAGAGCCGGACCTTGAAACCCAAGTGCTGCACATCCGACTCAGACCTTTAGGTTTAAGGAGACAAATGTTTTAGTGGTGCTAAATAATTTAGCACTTACTGGGGCAAGAAACTGACTCGCTATCTGAGTCATACACATGGGAGGGGAGAAGCTTTCAGGATTTGCAAACTGGGACTTTAAAAGGTATGTGACCGAATGCCTGAACAACAAACCTACTGTTTAACAGGACTGGCCTTCTTTCTGTTCCACTAGAAATTATGTAAGAAGCTCTAGATCGGTAACTTCTGTTTCCAGCAAAAGAAATAAATATATCATCTGAGTCAAAACTGCAACCAGCTATACTGAAAACATACTACGATCTCAATGTATATTAAATTATATTAGGAAAAGAAAAACTAATTGTAGGATTGTGGAAAGACAAAGGAGCTGAAAATCTAGTTCTGTCTGTCCCCACAGGAGTATTAAAGATGGCTCCAAAATGAAGACTCAGCCCCACTGTATTCATTATAAAATAATCATGATAATGGAACCGCAGCGGTTACTATTTTCTCTTTCTAATTTCTAAAATTAAAATAGTGCTTGATACACTGGTGTAAAGTATACTTGACACATTTATATATAAGTTTCTTAGTGAAGCATTATAATTTCTTAAAAATATACCCAAAAAGCATCGTGGTAAGTGCCTCTGACATAAGTAAAACACAAATTACAAAAAACAGATTTTTTTTTTTTTTTTCCCCCACAGATGGGTTGCAGAAAAGGAATGGCAGAACAGGGTAAGAAAAGAGGGGGGGAAAGTGCCTGTCAAGCTGGAGGGTGTCTATTTTGACATGACTTCTAAATGTAGAAGCTGGATTTTAGCAGCAGCAGATTCTTATAATATTTGGAGCTATACAACTGAAGTAGTGGCAAGCACAGAAAATAATTTATTCTAAGAATCCATATTCCTTCTCTCTTTACCAGCTCTTCATTTTCAAAAAGTCATCTGCAAGGGTTACTACTATTGATTTATTTTTCACTATCCTTTTATAGGGCTTTAGTTCATTCTCTTTGGTCAAATCTCAATGGCTTTGTTCTGTCTCTCAGTCTCCATGCCTCCTTTATGCAGTCCTTCCCCAATTTTCCTTCTTCTTAACTGTTTCTTCACTGTATTTTCAGCTATGGGACAGAGTGGAAGGAGAAGGTCCAATCTGTGGGGCTCCCTAGCGGTGTCATCACAACCTTGTGCTGTTCTTATTTTAAATGTGATCCCTTTTTACGCTGCTATATCTCTTTATTGTTTATTCACAAGTATTTTTTTTTATCTATCTAATCCTGCAGTTTGGCTCCTCATTCTGAAATCTGCTCTCGGATGTCTTGTCATCAGTTTAAAATGTCACTTCTGCAGAATCAGACTCCTAATTAATAGTTGGTCAGAAATTTTACAGTGAGCTATTATGCCAAAAAGGAAAGTGGGAAAGGAAACAGTACTATGACACCTATTTTTATGCCTGAATTGATTCTGATCCCTATAGAAGCCAAATGACCTGGTATATTAAAAATGACAGGTTACTCTGCTTTCTTCTGGGATTATTTTGGTATTGTGGCTTTAAGCCATGAAAGAATGTCCCTCTGCCAAGGGACTCCTCCATTTATGGCAGACGCCTACCTGATTTTGCAGCAGTCACTGGAAGTGGGATGAGAAGTGACCCGGAGTATTTGATACATATCTACAGGATTTTGTACAGGATTCTACAGGAAGCCAGGAAGACCAGGGCACTGCAAACGAGCATATTTAAACAGTTTTATAAAAGAATTCAGTGCTGGAGGCTCCTTCTATTGCTGCGTTCTTCTGGTGAAAGGGACATTAGGACATGTTTAAACTCCACAGAGAAGGTAGAGCTTGAGCGGGTTGACTATATATTAAAGTTACATAAGCAGTTTTGTCCTGACTTTGATATTGCTGAGTTACACCTAAAAGTATAGACTGAATTATGCATACCATCCACTCTATTTATTATTTAGATTTCTTTTCTGCATTATCTCACACTTAAAATCGATTTTCCACCTTTTATTTCTTTAGATGCTTGGTTTTTACCTCTTCATCATCTCCTTTGTCTTCATTTCCCACCCCATCACTTAATTCTACTAGGTGGAACGCAAGCTTTACAATTTGAAATCAAGCTACCCCATCCACCATGTTCAAGTAGCTTCAGAATTAGATGAAATTAATCAATATATCTGCTTTCTCAGAGTGAAAGAACTATTGAAATTCCTCCTGATTCTTCTGAAAGATTGCCTTTCCAAAAAAGAGCTACAAAACCTGTAAAAGTTTGCTGCTTTTATGTGTAGTAAATAAACAACCACACCACACAGTTGCAACTAGCTTTGGAAAGAAGATTCACTCAGTAACGGATGAAATCTGTCTCTCTGTTAATGTGCGCCTTATCCATCTGTGAGAATGTGCCATTCTTTAGCTGGAGGGCTTTGTATCGAAACATAATGCCAGGAAGACAAAGGCTTTATGATCCATCAGGGTCATTCCTCAGGATAAAGTATTTGGTAGTTAGCATATTGATAGTGCATTGGAATTAATGAAGGCTGACACGCCACTTTAATTGACACCATTTGTTTATGTAATCACTAGTGATTCTACTGTCCAGATTGCTCTACTACTTCCTCAAGCCCCATTAAAACACTTCCTTTCTGCTGCACAGGTGGTTTCTTTTCTCCTTTTCGTTCTTCTGCTAAAGACAATAATAATTGGCAACTTACTTGTCTAAATAATGCATATAAAGGAGGATGGGCCGCAGCTCACTCAAGGCTTTAATGGTCTTTAAGTCAAACTACCTGTTTCCTCCACGAAAGCAGCACTCTTGTAATTGTCATTATGCCATTTAACCAAGGGTTCAACTTTCCTCCGGTGCTTGTGGGTGAAAGTCCCAAACTCATTTAGCAGCTGCCAATTATGCACAAACACGCAGAGAACAAATAAATACACAGGTCAATGATACTGGGTTACTGAGAACCTGAGAAGCTGCAGATCAATGGCATAATATGAGGGCGGGGGGTTGTGAATCTCTCTTTACCAAAATGCTATTTGTGTTAATTTTAAAAAGGAAATTAATAGTTGGTATGTGACGATAGTTTTGTGAGGGATGCTAATGGACCCCTTATGTTCCAGTCCTTTTATGCCTAATTCCTCTTCCTTAAGGAAAGTTCTTTATATTACATTTGCCTTCCTTTATGTAAGAAGAGCTGGATACAATTCCTAAGTCAGGAACATTTCTAGGTCAGCTTTGCTTTATTTCTGTCAAGGAACAAATTGTGCCATCTGTATTCCAGTTGGTACACTAGTCTCTTTTGGTTTGAAGTGAGCAAAGCCCCCCAGGCAACAGTTATTAGAAAGAGACTGGGCGGTACTCTTTCCATGTTACTTTACAACACACACAGCCCCCAAAAAAAGACTCTTTCCATGTTACTTTACAACACACACCCCAAAAAAAAAGCCAACCCTGTCTTGAAAAAGAGCTCTAAATATGGCTTGAGAAGGATATATGTATGACAAGATTTGGGTCTTTAAGCAAAAATAAGGGAGTGGGCTGGATTTGAAAAATACTCTATCTCAAGTCCTAAATTACTATTTTAAGATTGTAATTATTTCTTTAGAACAGCTGATTTTATGAGACTTCCATTGTGCTAAACTTTTATTTTTGTTACCTGTAAAATTTATTGTTAGTCTACTGAACATGGTGTAATTACTCTGCAATTACAGTGATGTTAAAAATTGTAAACCAGGCAATTAACCTTATGACTACAGGAGTGCGTAGTCAGTACAAGTACCAAAACATGTTAGTTCAGAATAATGACACTGCCATGTACTGAGTACGAAACTCAAGGGATAATGATGAAGAATTCATTTCTGTAGTTAACCTCCCTGTTACATAAATTAGCTGCAATTACTGATTTTAAAAAAACGTATCCATTATATAATTACATAGCAGTTGAAGAAAAAAGAAAAAGATCTCATAAATTTAAGATTCAGGGACACACTCTTACAACCTGATTTACCTAGTAAAGCCAATTAATCTCCTTCTATAGGCAAGAGAAGGAGAATCCCTTTCCTGAGAGCTTTTTAAAGACCTTTCCACAGTTTAGAAGATTAGGGATCCGTGTTTCCGTCCTAAAATTTCAGAGCAGACAGATAGGTGGGCACAATGTGTACTATTTGCATATGTGCTGGTTTTGGCTGGGATTGAGTTAATTTCCTTCACAGTAGCTAATAAGGGGCTGTGTTTTTGGTTTTTTCTGAAAAA
>NW_009226243.1:15970-23913 GCF_000690835.1 Fulmarus glacialis | reverse complement strand
CCCGCCATCCCACCGTGTGGGAGTGAGCGAGCGGCTGGGTGGGGCTTAGTTGCCAGCTGGGGCTAATAGCATAAATGACAGCATAATAAGACCAACAGCCCAGATCACAATGTGCTGACTGTTGGTTCAGTGCGTGCACAGTAGATCTGTACTTTGATTTCTGAAGGACAGGTAACTTAGTCAAAGCTCTGCCTTGACTTAGCTGCCTGGCATGCAGAGACATCTCAGAGAAATGATGAATTTTGTCTTCTTCCTTTCACAAAAATTCAAAGCAGAACAAAGGGATGTGTCTGGAAATTCCAGATGGATAGTAGCACTAAAAGAGTCAGCTACTGACCCCTAGCTAAGTTATATGCTTCAGGAGATAAAAATTTTATTAATTCTGTATTAATTCCTTCTATTATTCCATGCAAAAAAAAAGCAACACAGAAAAGCTGAAAGAATTTCTCCCACTGCAGAGAAGTCAGATCTTGGAGCTTACAATTGGACATAAGCCCCCTTGCAATGTGCATGGGTTCATACCAGGTCTGAGAAGTAACAGTAAAAAGGTGTCAAGAGGTTCTTCAGGAAGTCTGGCCCGCCCATTGCAGAGTAATGTTCTGTAATCATCAGTAAACTCTATATGGTTCTTTGCTTTAAAAAATCTCTCTTTACTGTTTGAATAGAACTACTGATACTAGTAAAGCACAACTGCAGCTGCTAGCTTTTCTCCCCTGTTCCCAAGTCAAAATCTTCTCATAGATCAGGAAGTCGGGTTTGCTTTGTTAACTATAATTAGAAAGGTAAACCACAAACAAGTAATTATATTTTGCCTGCCTAAGGTCCCTCTGCAGTTTCAATTTCTCAATTGCTAGTTTGAAATATTCATGACCATACTATGTACTGTTGCACAGTTATCATCCTTCACTTAATTAGCAGCTGCTTTCTGATCATGGGTAAAGCTTTATCTTGTATGAAATAAGTAATAACTAATATGTTCTTTTAAAATAAAACACAAATAACACCAACTACTCTTGATCAGTAGAACTCCAACTGTTTTCCAAAAGAACTGACCTATTTTTCTCTTGAGGAAACTGAGGCACAGACTTGTGAAATGGATTCCCAAGATTTTCAAGAATGGCAACAATATCAAGTGGCAGAGCCAGGAAGAGAAGCCCTCTCTCTTGAGTTCAAGGGCAATGCTTTGTTTACCAGTGTTCATTTTAAAGGTATAATATAAATACTCTGTTCAAAAGCAGGAGTAAGTGTATAAATCTTTGACAAGAAAAAAATATTTAAGAAAAATAGAACTTTGCCAAACCCTGAATCCTCCTTCTCTTGCCCATAGTCAATGATGGTAGCAACATGCAAAGACAGTCACTCATTTTACATTAAGTACTCTGTGCTTTTGACAGCAAAATTTATTTGAAAGAGGTCTAATCCCTTAATAATCTAGGAACCTGAAGGAAATGAATACTTAATGTGGTTTCTTTCTAATCACAGTCAAAATCAGAACAGGAAGAAGCTCTCCTGCTTTTCCCAGACAAGAAATTCCTCAATCTTAAAATTAATTTAAACTTTTTCTACTAATCCCTACCAATCACAAAACCGATCACTGAAAACAACCTCTAACAAAGATATTTAGTCTCTTTGTGTTATGGACTTCCACCAGGTCTCATTAAAATATGTAAGTAAAAAAGAATTATACACTAATTTAATAACTGATAATGGCAGAAAACCCATGAGGGTTCATTAGTTAGGTGGATATACAGGATTAAGCACAGATAGGAAAAAAGAGTGCTAAATTTGAAAATATACCAAAGGCGTCATGAGGTGTACATAGTCCCCTGACGATAAAAGTTAATAGGAAAAAAAGTAGGAATTTGGACTTGGGAATTATGAGAGAGAAGGTAAAAGGGAAAGGGAGGCCACAAACTCTTGAGCTACATAGGTGATTAAAATAATATTGTGGGAAGTATGTCAGAGGAAGCACAGTCCCAGAAACACACTGGTAAGAAGTAGTAAGAAGTTACTGCATTGAAATCCAAAGATTTAGGAGAATAAATGCAAAGAAGAAACCTTGCCAGGAGGAATTCTGTGGAACAAACAATTTCAGTTAAATGCAAAGTCAGAAACTATGTATAAAAATGGCTACAGAAAACTCAAAGATAATTGTATTAATATTCTAAATGATATAACTTGGTTTTGGACTTACTGGAATTGTATTTTTGGTAAAATGGGTAAAATAAGCACTGTTTTCTGGAAGAACTGAAGACAATGGGAAATAATTAAGTTAATCTCTAGAAGTGAAAAAATGTAGATAAGAAGAACTTTGAAATTTTACTTACTCTGGGACACTTGGAGGGAAGTACACAGGCTGACTTATAATCATTGAAGTTCTTTAACGAATGACTTCAAATAACATCCTTGACTTGGAAGATATTTGAAAACTGATGGGCCAAAGATTATGCCCAAAAAATATAGGTTCTTGGAGAAAGCCTAAAGTATTTCAGCTTTGGCAAGGTCCCTGTAGAAGGGCTAAGGTAAGCAGATGGAGAATTTTCTCTAAAACACCTTTATTCTAGATCAGCACTGTTTCACTTTATAAAACTTGTTCAGCTATGAAGTAGTCTTTTCATTACCTTTGCACAAGTTGAAATGAACTCAAGTCTTCTGGGGTCTGCAACTGAAAACCCCATCTAGAGAAAGTTAAGTGGGAGTTTCTTCAATAGAAAGCTGAAGACCTGAAAATTATGCATGGAACCTTCAAAAGGGAAGAAGATACTCAAAGGCACGTGTTTAATTGTGACACTGAACTATGGGGATGCTGGCAAAAAGACATAAACCAGTGAGAAGAGAAGATGAAAGTTTGGAGGAAAATGAATGATTGTTTTTGGAGGTAGGGTATTACAGGAAGGTTTGTGACACAGCACAGATGGCCTGGAGAAGAGGACATATCTGAGAAACACAAAATGAAGAAAAAGAAGTTCTTGTGATAGCAGTGGGTTAGAGTGGCAATTGAGCCACTTCAAAATCAGAGTAAGAAAGAAGGAGAAAGGTAAAGAAAGGACAAAAAGGGCACAAGTATTAGATTCCACCTGCTTGGCATAGGCAATGCCTTCTCCTTAAGAAGCCATCTCCCACCGTGAGTGTGCAGCCTCTTTTCCCAGTCTACTGTCACAGAATTGTTTCAGCGGCGAAGGGAGTGCCTCTTTTCCAACTTGCCATGCCTTGGAGCTCAGCAGCTAGGAGGCAATACAGAATTTCTTACATTGCCCTCTTGTAAAGCCACAGTAGTTCATAGACTCTGATTGACTTTATTTTATTGTCATAGCAGGACCTAAGGTAAACAGTGCATCAGCTGTGCAAGGATGCACTGGGCTTCTTGCTTGTTTTCATATGTTATATTGATTAAAACAGCAGGAGCAGCCTCCCAGCACAGCCCTTTCAGTCAACTGCTCAACCTAGTAATGACTTGAAATATATGAATTACTGGCCAAGAAAACACGTGCCATGGATGGCAGATGAAGAGAAATTGTATTTAATAAATTTCAAATATATTTTCTCTCCTTTTCTCACTCTCTTTTCTGTTCTGTTCTAAGCCATTGTGCTGTGCAGCTCATGCAATTATCTGATTAACTAGCACAAGCAAATTTGGTGCTTGCCTTTTATTTCTTTTAATTTTCAGAGCAAATATAAGTGTTTTTGAAGTAAATAAATATTGCTTCTATTCTTCAAAATAAGCTAAGGCTTGCGGCCACTTATTTACCTCTTCTCCTGTTTGCCCAGGTATAAAAACCAACAACTTGGGACAGTCCTCTGATGGACAACTCCTTAGAAGTCCAGCAGGAGGCAGAGGAAAAAGTTAGACTAAGTTAAGAAGTCATTTCCAGATCTTTATTACTGCACTATGATAAAAAGGTGCAGATACTGAAAAGAAGCTGTTCAAAGAGCCAATGGAAAGACTATCAAACAGAAATAAGTAAATCATAGGAAAGAACACTCACACTTTTCATAAACAAACTCTTTTCTTGAGGAGGTATGACAACTGGAAAACATCAACCTTGTAAACTTCTTCTGAACACTGAATAACTTTCTTAAGTCTAAGATTTAGTTGTTTGGAAGCTGTTTTTTCCAGCCAGCTGGAAGGGACTACCTTATCCCTCTCCCTAGAGTCCCACTTCTTGTTCACTTTTGCTGTGTCACTTATGATTTATCACCTGCTAAAATGGGGGAAGAATGGAATGCAGTTCCTGAGGCCAGAATCAATACATGTTTCGTGCTGAGTAGCAACAGAGTAAAACTTTGGGGAACAAATGTCACCAAAAATATTTGTGTTGGAATGGCTTGCTTATTGTGAAGTACATTTTCATCTTTAAAATGGGGTTTTGCTGTAGTAAAAATTTGTATATGATAGCAAAACAATTTTTAAAATGGGGGACATTTTAAGAAACCTATAATATAGAAGGAAAATATTGTGTGGGTGTTTTTAGGAAACACTTTCAAGTATTTTCTTTGTACCTGTAGTTAAGCTATGAGAACCATAGAGATATTTTTTGATGAAAGCTTTATAAGCCTTACTGTGGTAAAACTACAGCAGCAGTCCAAAGTGCAAAATCCCTCTTCACTGATTTTCCTCCCATGACTTGCAATAGCCTGGCTTTTCTGGGCCAACACCTCCATGGACTCTCCGGTAGCAGCAATATCAAGATTCAGTGTCCCTACCTCTATTATGCATTCTGCTCTGATTAAGTCTTCTCCTATCTTTGCACTTCACTAAAAATGGAAGCCACTACATCATTTACATGTTTCTTCTGTGTAATGCCATCTACAGAGTTCCTACATGTTTCCCTTGTCTTTACCTCATTTTTTACATACACAACACACTCTGAAAACTCTTTGTAAGAACTATTCTCCTTGGATCATATCTGAGTCAAACTGGAGAATGGTTTCAGTTCATCTATCAGCTACATGGACTCTATCTATATTGATTAATGTGCTTTCCCATCCAATTCTTTACATATGAAATGAAATAAAACCATTCCAGTCTTGTTCCCTTTCTTCTCTTCTTCTTCTGTGGGTTACCTTCATTGTGTGTTTCCAGATCACAAGAATTTTAGAAGAGTGGTCTTTATATTTTTGTAAGTAGTACTGGGCATACTAGAAGATCTTATAAATTGATTAGAAGGAAATAGAAGTTCAATCTTCTCACACAACTAAGAATATATAACCATATGTTTTAATTCCTTCTCCAGAGAGATAGGGAGAAACTAAGATTGAACTTATGTCATTAAATGTCATTAAAGTCTCAGTGGATTCGTTTGCCAGAATGTATCCATTATGTGTGCATATATACATACATGTATGTTTCCCATACATTTCTACCCAGATGCAGTTTTTGAAGTGAAATAGAAATCCATATGCTAGTTTCTAAATCTCAGGACATTTCACAGACAAATTGATACCTAAAGCCCTGATGGAGGTGAACCATTATGATGTACACTCATAGAAGGATCCCGTTTGAGCAAGAACTTGAGAGGAGCTACAGTTGTATTAGCTTTTCTGCGTGATATCCTATAGCATTTGACAGGCACAGAGAGAGGTCAAGACATTCCAAGGTTAGAGGACAGACTGAAGCAGAGAACCAAATCAAGATGCAAAGCAGCTTTCAAATTCTGAAACTTTATTTCTTCTAGGTTTAAGTAAACTCCTTGAATAGAAAAGCTTCTTAGTGGCCTGAATATCATCCCTGTCAGAAAATCTGTGGAGCCTGCACTCTCTAAAATGCACTGCATGGATGATAAAAATGAATCATGGGGGAAAAAAAAAAGTCTTTACATGCAAGCAGCAGAAAGCATCGCTATTTTAATTTCTAAAGCAGAACTTTCAAAGTACCTTAACAAAAAAAGCCATAAAATGTACTATCTATATAATTCAAAAGCCTGATACTAATAAACTTACTTAAGAATAAAGACTTTTAATAAGCAAGGTTTTTGTTTTGAAGTGCACAGACTAACATCCTAAAGCCCAACGTATTACATGAGTTGTTCTCATCTGTCGATGTTCTCATGTTTCAAAGGCCATGCCACAGTATTACTTCTCAATCAACAGGGTATAGTATGTCTGTTGTAGACCAAAGGACAACTTTAAGGTCAACAATAGACTAAGAGAGGCCAGAAATCTAATCTTAAAACATAACCTGCTTTGTATGGCTAATGGTGAAACGATCCTTTAAAATTCTTGAAAATAAAACCAAGTTCTTCAGTAGTATTTACTTTTCAATCTAAGACTCAAAAATGGGCTTGATTTTCAGTTCTGTTTTTTCAGGTATGACAAAAACCTCATTCATTTCAAGGAAGATGATAGTCCAGGATGTTAAAAATGTGTTTTACCTAATTAATTTAGCTCTTACTTTAAATTCAACATGATGGATGTCTTCAAAGACTCATAGCTTTTGGAAGGATGCTTCAGTTTGGGGCAGGAAAGCTCAGGACTCCATCATAAAATAACCTCATAATTTGGATAAAGTTTTGGATCATAGTTGTCATAGATTCTACTTCCCTGGCCATATATTGCTGCAAAGGAAGATGGACAGATGCAATTTTGAAACTTAATATTATGCCACGTGTTCAGTTACCTATGGCAGAATCCAGAGGAAAAAAATCTCCAAAATTTATAGAACTTGTAAATTAGTCCTTCTCCAAAGAACTGTTACTGTTATTGGGATGGAATACGGAAATAGATGGCATAATATATATTTTGTTGCTAGTTTAATGCTTCAGAGTCTGATTCTAAGTGATATTAAATAGTCACCACATACTCATTAAACCAAAGAGAACCAGAAATTCGTTCCTCACAGTTTGATTTTATTACAGTCAAAAGAACACGGACCCATGAAAAATAGCTGAGTTCCTTTTGAAATTATAGTCTGTTAAAGAAAATCTAAAGCCAGAAATCTATCTGTCAAGTTTAATACAATAGCACATGATTATTACTTTAGCTACTTTATTTCAGGTTGCCACGGCCAGTTAATACAGATATTCCCACTGCCAAGACTACCATGTTTTACATAGTCAGGGTTGGTTTATTTACCTGCAAGGGGGTAAGAGGAAGAAAGAACGAAAAGCATAGGACAGAATTAATATCTTTTCACATAAAGAAAAAATTTTATTAAGATATTAAAATATAAAGAATTCATTAGTAAAAGTTAACACCATGCACAAATACTCAAAATCTTAAAAAGCTAACAAGGTAAAGACTTTGAGAAAAAGTGCGTGTGGCATAATGCGGATGGCAGCAACATGGACACCAGGAGTGCTGGGATGCATGTGTTGCTACAGTTTGCCTGGGAAAATTGAACTAATTTTTTTTATATTATTTTCCCTATTCTATCCTTTTTGAGAATTTCAACTAATTCTCATCTTACATATATAATATACAAGTTTTTACGTATTAATTTTATTCTCTGATTAAAATTGACGAGGGCTACCAAGACTCTTTATACTGAAATGTTATGATTCTGAGGTTGATTCACTCTTCTGAAAATACATAGTCTTCCCAGTCTTTAAGTCAAAATACCTTAATTGTATGTACTTTATTCTTGCTTTATTCACACGATTCTGCAATCTAGTTGAATTCAGTATGTTTTCCAACTAAGGTAAGATATTGCTGACAACATTGAGTAATACGTGACCGGTTTGATTCCTCTTATCTTTAAAGATACAAGAAAAAAAAAAAGTTCCTTTGATGCTGCTAAAAATATATGAATCCTTGAGCATTGTTTCTAACTTGGACATAAAGCCTATGTGTTGAGTCAATATTCTGATTCACGCTTACAAAACTAAAGAAAAACAGAACTGTAGAGTTCCCTCATCATCCAAAGATCTCAAAGAACACTCTAAAATAGAATTATTCTTCATTCTCAGACAAATCTGCACTGGTTATTTATGCAGGGTGACAAAACT
>NW_009226243.1:12650-15959 GCF_000690835.1 Fulmarus glacialis | reverse complement strand
TGCTGAACTGATTCTGGGTGACCTTTGCCGCATATGTATCTCTTAATTCTGATGCTTTACTTCAGATTTTGAAAAAAAATTGTTTCTAAAGATTTCATTGTATCTGACACACAGCATTTGGAGTTTAAATTAGGCTAAAAATCTTTAAAGATATCAAGGTTTCCAATAATGGTTTCCAACTGGCAGTTCCAACATCTAGCCAAATATCCTCTGTTCTCTTTCTCAAAATGGAAAAACCACAGAATTTTTAAATTTACATGACAATATCTTTTTTATAATATTCTATGAAACCTAGAAATCTGAAACAAACAATATATTTCTACTTTTCTGGAAATTAAAAATCATTTTTTGACTCACACAGTTGCAAATTAAAAATCTTTTTTTCCCCCTCAGCTTTTGTTTTTTTTAATGCTTTCTCAGTAAAAATAAAAATAAAAAATCTTTTTTTACAAAAGCAGGTAGTTTTCAATCAGTTGAAAACCCAGAATCTACTACTAAAACGAGTTCCTTAATAGAAATTTTTCAGTCAAACTAAGGACATGACATTCTCCAGGTCTCTTACCCCACACTTACCAGATGCACTGAGTTGATTAAAATAATTCCAAAGAAAATAGAACAATGGCATTGATAATCAACATCTTTCTTCTTCAACTACAGCTACCCAACCAGGAGCTGATGCACTGATCTCTAAAGCCCAGGCAGTTAGGAGAAAATTTTTCAGTCAAAAATCCTATTCAGTGAGAGTCTGTCTCTCTTGAGCTATTTCTCCAGGGGCAAAAAGGCATTTTATCTATATGAACACAAATAATTACACTACATATTGCAAAAAATTGTTCAGGGCTCCTTTCATTAAATTTGAACTGGTCACTTATGATTGCTCTGATGGTGCTTTCTTAAGGGAATAATTTCAAGATATTGTCATTAGTTAGGGGAAACCTCCAGTTCTACCTTTCCTTTCCCTTCTTAGCATTGGTAGTCTCTTTAGTGCATTTATTAAATATTGAGATGAGTATTAAATACGTTAATTCTTCTCAGTGAATAAAATTATGGATTATACAGATCATGTTTCTTGCTTCTTCACGTGACTTTCAGGGACGTGAAATAAAGCCCCCAAATAAAATTGATTTATTTCTGAAAATGATACTATATAATCTAAAATTAATTTTAATTTCAATCTGGATTAAACATATCACTGAAATTCAGTGTGAGGTTATTAAAAGCTTTGATCATCATTTTGACAGTAACTGCTGATATAATGGGAAAAGAGACATTCAAGTCAGGCTGACTTTTTTAACATTGACTCTAATATATTTTTACCCAAAATGGAAAAAGGGATGAAAAATGTTTAGATCCAATCTGGAGTTTGGATCAAAGTTTGCTCTTCCAAAAAATCTAAAGACATTTTTATGAGACTTAAAGAAGCAATGAGAAAAAAATTTAAAATAACCATGTACACAAAGCATAACAACATCATAACGACATAGAAAAATAATGTGAAATTTCAAAATGGTCATTCTAATTTTTATGTAACACAAATGAAGGAATAATCTATCTCAGCCTGGGCCATAGCTAAACGATACAGTTTTGCATCCTTTAGGCTACATCTGTACTGTTCTTGTGATCTACTTCAGGGAATAATTGCTGTTGCCCCCAGCCAATTAATCCGGAGCAGCCTGCGTCCACTCCGTTCATGGCTAGCCCCTTCTAAAACCAATTTGCTACATCTATACTGCATAGCACTTGCCGTATTGCTGAATGAGAACATATTCCAGAAGCTACTGTGCCTACTTAATGCAAACACCCTTCAGCATGCCACACTAACCATCTGTCTGCCCTCATGTGCCTGCACCATCAAGCTTTGAAAACAGCCATATGGAGCCCAACTCTGCTCAGAGGTCCTGGAGACAACAGGCTGTACCTCCAGCTGCCAGTGCTGCATTCCTTGTGTGACAAGTATTACCACCTTGTCAGGTCTGCCACCGGGTCAGCCTTGTCCTCCTATAACCAAGGTCAGTCTTGGTTATAGGACATCAATGATCCAGCTTTCTCTTTCAAAAGTATCTTTGAAGAAGAAATGAAGAATGTGGTTGTTGGTTATGTGTGGAGACACAGTGTTGCACTGTGGCTCAAGAAGCCCAAACTTGGACACAGGACACCAGGCATGGTCTTCTCTGTTGCTGAGAGGATGGATCACTTCCCTGGACCTCTTGGTTTTCTTTGCTGCCAGGGTGTGCTGCTGGCTCCCATTCAGTTTGCTGTCTACCAGGACACTTAGGTCCTTTTCTTCAGACAGTCAGCCCCAGACTGCACAGTTGTGCAGGGTTATTTCTCCCCAGCAGCAGGACTTTGGATTTGCTTTTGATGAACTTTTTGAAGTTCCTGTCAGTCCATTCCTCCAGCTTGCCAAGTCACTTTGAAGAGCAGCTGCTCCCTCCAACATGCTGTAACCCGCAAACTTCCTGAAAATACACTCCATCCCATCATCCGAGTCGTTAATGAAGACAGTCCCACTATTGATTCCTGAGGGTAATCCCGGTGAGGTCATAGGTCAGCAGCTGTGACAGACTGCCAGTTCCTTCTTTGTCCCATATGCTATGCACATTAGCGTAGTTTGAAAACTGAAACATGCTTTTACAAGGGATGTGTGAAAGCCTGCCCGTCCTGCTGTCCCCCAAGACACATCTGCTCTGTCCCTTGTTCCCTTGCTCCTCTTCAAGTTATGGTAACCATCCCCTGGCTTGTCTAGTTTAAAGTCCTCCTCACTAGGTTAGTAAGCTTGTTTACTCACTTAGTTGGCTACTGAGTAGTCCTTGCTCCTCAAAGAGTCTGCCTGCAACACCAGCCGTGCAGCCTGGTGTTGACCCACTGGATATGCCTACTTCTATTTCCCCTCACCAACAGGATTCGTAAGAGCACCATCAGGCCACCTGCCCTTCACCTCACTCCTAGAGCTCTGCAGTCACTCTGGATGCACTCCAGGTTAACCCTGGCCGCATTACTGGTACTCATACCAAGGAGCAGCAAAGGTAACAAGACTCGCCAAGCCTCACCAGTATTTCTGCAACTTCCCCGATCCTGGTCCCTGGCAAACAGCAAACCTGCTGAAGCATGAGGTGGGGCCTGTAGGTGCATGGTCCCCTGCAGGAGGGAGTCATAGAATCATAGAATCATAGAATCATTAAGGTTGGAAAAGACCTCTAAGATCATCCAGTCCAACCGTCAACCCAACCCCACCATGCCCACTAAACCATGTCCCTAAGCGCCTCATCTACACGTCTTTTAAATACTTCCAGGGATGGGGACTCCACC
>NW_009226243.1:10466-12487 GCF_000690835.1 Fulmarus glacialis | reverse complement strand
GTTGGAGAGCGGGATGAGGTCTCCCCTCAGCCTCCTCTTCTCGAGGCTAAACAGCCCCAGTTCCCTCAGCCGCTCCTCATCAGACTTGTGCTCCAGACCCTTCACCAGCTTCGTTGCCCTTCTCTGGACACGCTCCAGCACCTCAATGTCCTTCTTGGAGTGATGAGGGGCCCAAAACTGGACACAGTATTCGAGTCTCCAAAAGCCATCACTTGCCTTTTCCCCTTTGTGCAGGAACCAGAAGGCAGCCCCTAGTGCTGCAGCACCCAGATCCCCAAGGTGCCTTAAGCATCTCCCAGCTAGTCTAGAAGCAGAGCCCAGAGCCGCCATGCTCACTGTGAGCACCGACCGCGTAATGGTGCCCTGTATGGACCTTGCCCCGCCACGTGAACCCCAACAGCCGCCCCACCGGCCTCCCTCACGCGCTACGTTTCCCTTCTAGCCCCAGCTGCCGCATAACCGTCGCCCCTGCCAGCCGCGTCCAGGTGGCAGATCTTTTCTTCCCAGCCCCCGCCTTTCCTCCCCTGCGGGTGGCTGCCTGCAAGGGCGCGGGCCCACCCGTGCCGTTCCTGAGTGGCCATAGCCTGGGGGCAGCGTGGAGGTGCCTCACGAGGGAGCTTCCAACAGCTGCTGAGGTGTGTTGCCCCCAAACACTGGTCATGCAAAGCCCTTGGGAGCCGGCCTCAAACCAGGTGGAGACTGTGGCGAGAGAGGGCTGGAGGAGGCAAGCTACTGTAGGTGGGCTTGTGAGGCGCAACTGGTAACAGTTCCTGCCCCTTTCGTGTGCCACACACCAGCAGGCTGTGGGGTGGTCCGTCTGGGGCTGCTCCTAGCTACCTTGTGAGCCTGTCACACCTCTTCTGTGCCAGGCAGGAGGTCCCGACTTGCTGAGGAAACGCTTCTGTGGAGCAATGGTTGTTGGACAAGGCTCCTAACTTCTTCCCACCTGAATCCTTGGCCCAGCTTAGTGTGTGGGTGTAGGTGGCTCCTGTCTGCCCCATGTCCTCACTGGGGGCACAGACTCCTGGCTCCCTCTCTCTGCTGGGGTGTCATCGTGGGCAGCTGGGTCCCCCCAGTCATGACTGGGCAGCCTGCGGGCTGCTGGGAAGAGCCACCCTGCGTGACATCTTCCGAGATTTTCAGGGGAAAGGGGGATTTTTGTGCCGCCCTGTGAAATCACAGAGATGCCAGAACAAGGGAACTACAAGGGTGAAAGGAGGAAAAACATGAGAAGGTTTCCTGGGAGGGGGTGTATAACTGCTGCTTTACTAAGGAATGTGTGAGAGCAGCAGGGCTTGTTCCTGGTGCTTGTGCATGTTGATCCTGAGATTGCAAGAGGCGGTAGGGGGGAACGAAGTCTGTTTTGTCCCTCCATGCAATGACATTTTGAAAAGTCCTTTATTTACTTCACTGGTAGCTGCCCTTATGTAATGATGATTGTTGTGTTGTTGGATCTGCTAGTTTAAATTTTACACATCCAGTCCGGCAAAGGATTTCATTTTTAGGGAGAAGTGTCTAGGCACTCACTGGTCTTACCTGTGAGTGTTTGTTGTTCAGTATCTTACAGAGACAGGGACAGCAGTTATTTTTGGGTTTTTTTTTTTTGACATTGCACACTTTCATTTTGCTGGCAGAATTCCAATCTTCTGGGCCCAATTAGGTCCTCATCTCAGGTGATGCTTGAATCCTCAATCACCACCACCTCAAGAACAAAGTGAAAGGACTATGGAAGTGACCTGACTTACCCTGAGGATTTGTCAGCAGCTGAAAGGACACTTGTTCTCTCAGGCCTTGATCACTAAGTGTCAAAGGCCAAAAACCTTGCTTGTAACAATTATCTTGATTTCGTATACAGTTGTCCTGGTTCCAGCTGAGACAGAGTTAACTTTCTCCCCAGTAGCTTGGGGGGTGTGCTGTGTTTTGGGTTTGGTGTGAAAGGAGCGTTGATGGCCCATTGATGCTTTGGTTGTTGCTGGGTGATGCTCGCACCGGGGAGGGGGGAGCACAGCCAGGGTGGTGGA
>NW_009226243.1:0-10148 GCF_000690835.1 Fulmarus glacialis | reverse complement strand
GGGTTTATTTGCTGGCTGGGGTTAAACCACGACAACAGTTTATTCCATTTTGGATATAACTTTGTCATTTAATCTTACAAATTATGTTCTGCATTTCAGACCCTTCCAGAGTTTTCAAAGTAGTTTCTGTGACATTAATGATCATATGCTATGAGTGACAGTGCTATTACAAGCTTTACTATATTCAGGGTATGTCTGCATATATATTGACTTAGTGTAACATCATTCCCTTCATTTGTAAAACCTCACATAACCCTCCCCATCTCCATTTCAAAAGTCTGTTGATTCTATACTGGTAAATATAGTTGGTTTAGTTTATAAAAGCTTGCTTGGATTAAAAAAAAGTATTTGTTTGGCATATGTTCTTGTCCCAAAACTATTGAAGTGTTGTGTTAGCAGTACAGTTCTGATTTATCCATTCTTATATCCATTTTATCTTATCCATTTTTTCTGATTTATCCCATTTTTCTTAATTATCCGGTTTTTATTAATGCTGATATTACTTGTCTTGGTAACACAAAAAAGCATCTCCAGAACGATCAGATAGAAAGGAAGAGGAACCAAGATGTTTTAAAAGGAGCACAGAAGTTTAACACCTCAGTAGAATGGGGACCTGTGCTGGTTTGGGCTGGCATGGAGTTAATTTTCTTCATAGTAGCTAGTATGGTGCTATGTTTGGATTTGTGATGAAAACAGTGTTGGGAACACATCAGCATTTTAGCTATTGCTGAGCAGTGCTTACACAGAGTCAAGGCCTCTTCTGCCTCTCGCACTGCTCTGCCAGTGAGTAGGCTGGGGGTGCACAAGAATTTGGGAGGGGACACAGCCGGGACAGCTGACCCCAGCTGACCAAAGAGATATCCCATACCATATGACGTCGTTCTTAGCCATAACAGTGGGGGAAGGAAGGAGAAAGGAAGAGATATTCAGATTTACGGCATTTGTCTTCCCAAGGAACTGTTACACGTTGATGAAGCCCTGCTTTCCTGGAAATGGCTAAACATCTGCCTGCTGATGGGAAGTAGTCAATGAATGCCTTATTTTGCTTTGCTTGCTCGTGCAGCTTTTGCTTTACCTATTTTTGCTTCACCTATTTTGCTTTACCTATTAAATTGTCTTTATCTCAACCCACAAATTTTCTCACTTTTACGCTTCCGATTCTCTCCCCCATCCCATTGTGGGGAGTGAGCGAGCGGCTGTGTGGGGTTTAGCTGCCTACTGGGGTTAACCCACAACAGGAGTTGTTTTAAAAAGAGCACAGGAGTTTGACTCCTCAGTAAACTGTGGAATCAGTACAAGATTGGGCCTGCGCATACTAAAGCAAATTTTTCCTAAAAATGATCAGTAGTGAAATACCTAATATAGACATGCAAATGGTCATTTTTATGCTTCAAAGTTAACAAGCAATAAAATGAATGAGGCAGTTTAACTCTCTCTTGCAGAGACTGCAGTAGATTATCAGCAGAATTTGAATTAAAAAAATCTATGCATTGAAGTATGTAATACATCTATTATGCATTATGCAGGTATTCTTCAAACCAGGAAAGCTATCAACATATTTGCTATGTTCTGAACTATTATTCTTGCTGTGAATCATGAATACTGTGATTAAGTGTCTTGTCAACAACTTGAAAAATATGCAGGCCTGTTTACATCTTACAGATAGAGATCTTTTTTCCTTTCAGTGCCTCTCTTCATCAGTTCAGTTAAATTGCAAGGTTGGGCTTCATGGATCTGTAGTTTACCAGTGTTTAAAGTATTACGTAAGAATTTTGTTCCATTTTTGCCAACGTCTCTGGCTAAAGATCCAGGTTATCTTCATTGGAATTCCTGGCAGGATTTTTTCATAAAATACTCCGTAACAAGAAAATTTCAAAATTAAGGGTTCTTTGGAGACCTCATGGTCTCCAAGCCCTCATTAAATTGCCATTTATACAATATGCTTCCTAACCACCAGGGTCACTTTGCTGTGAAGGTACATCACGAACGGAAAGCAGTAAATCTCGGTGAATCTTTCACAACCCTCTCCTGCAATTAAAGCTTTAAATGGCATTTTCTCTGCGTAGCCAATAAAATGAGAATCAGAAGGCAACTGCAGGATAGCCCAGATAAAATGAGCCAACTGCTGTCCCATATTATTTCACATTGAGAGAAAAAACACATACTAAACTGAAAGACAATACACATTGTTATGGCACACCACTGTATAGCAACAAAATGTTCTATGGAGTTCTATCGGCTAATAGGGCAAAATACTTTTAGGAACTAATGTCAAATATACTGAATTTCTTTATCATCTAAGCATTCAGAGAATGACAATCCATTTTCTTTCTCTTTTTTTGAGAAATGCAGTCTGTTGCTGAGGATCCCTACTCTTACTGTGAAAGACCTTCACTGAATTCAGCCTGGACAATCTCTTCAGTGCTTCCATTTTCCATTAAACTGGGAACAGAATTATATGATACTTCCAGCCAATTTTAGAAGTTTTCAATCCACTGATCATGCTAACAGTTTTTGCAGGAACATCATAAGTGATTTTAGAGTCTTAGAAGCTAGAGGGTTGAGGGTTTTTTTTTTTGAAAAGTACTTTTGCTCCTTGTATTTCTGATCCTTAAAAATGCTACAGAGTATTGTGTCAATGGATCTTTGTGTTTCAGTGCAGAAACAAGATAGCCCAACATTGTACCCAAGAATTTTGTATCCAGATACTTTTCAAATACTAGCTAATTCTCATATCTTCTGTGAAACCTAAAGACATTTTAAATTACATTTTGAAAGACAGGGAAACTAGGGTGGAAATTCTGGAAATGGTTCAGCAAGGGTAGAAAAGAAGTCACTATCACATCTATGTGGATGAATATATGAAAGATGCAAAAATCTTAACTTTATTACACAAAAATGGTAAAGCCACAGAGGAACTCTTAAGTTTCTAGTGACGACAGTCCACCTGTTATTTATTCCAGGTATGTTATTAGTTATTTCTTATTTAGGGACCATTTATTAACTCCTGTCACTAAATATTATCTTGCTACAACAGTAGTCCATATGAATTAGTAAAAACAGTTATTTAGCAAGTGAGAACTTGAGGAAGTCAAGAAGTTCAAAATATGATTTTTATTGTATAAGTTTAGAAAAATAAGTGATCAAGTAAAGCAGTCCCAAAACTCCCTGCATGTGTTTTGATAGTGTTAACAGAACTTAAAAATAAAGATCGCTGATATATGAACAGAAAAAAATGTTAGGTGTTATTAAATATTCTACAGGATCGTTTCTGTGGTGGCCCACTTGCAAACTGTGTATCTCCCATCATAAACTTGTTTATTTAAACAAATCCTCAAAGCATGTTAAATTTAAGAGGTTAAATTAAAACTTGGTTTTCATCAATTATTTTTAATAGTAATGTTGTATTCCAGAGTTTCCTAGCCTTCTTTAATGTGTTGCTTGATTGTATAATAAGGTATCACTCTTTGGAATGGCAACCCCCCCCCTATTCTTCTAACACTACCAAGATTAAGAAATAGTCAATAAAGCTGCATCATTTCTAAGTACAGATAATATTAATGAATCTTGGGTCTTCCCATCTGTTACTATTGTAGGAAACTCCATCATGCATGTGAAGAAGAGGAAGAAGATACTTTGATGTGCCACTGAACAGCGAGAAGTGACTCAAGACTTGAATGTTAGAAGAGTAAGTCCTATAGAAACTTACAGTTGGCAGAGAACTGGTTGCAAGGTAAAAATGAAACACAACTACTTTTTCATATGGCCCTACCACATATTGCATGCTATTAGCTTCACACGCATGATTCATTGCATATATACGTGCTCCTAGCCATGAAGATTGCAGCCGTATTTTTGGAAAAGCAATCAAGCACTTACATTAAAAATCAAGAAACAATGTAATGAAGTTATATTTTTCATGCAGTCTTTATGATCACAAGCACCTAGGACTCTTTAAATCCTTTGAAGATCCATTTTAGAGTCAACATACTCTTTTCCTCTCCCTGCCACAAGAAAAGGAAGCACAAATTCCCATAAAAGATATTCTAGTTTTTACTGTCCTCAAAGGATTAATGATGCATACTCATAAGTGTAATACGTATCTATGTATCTTTGAAACGCTAGAGATAACACAACATATTCCCTTGAACTTACTCTGTTTTAAACTGCATGACAAAGACATGCTGCAGAGAACAGATGTGTGCTGGGTCCCAGCTGTGGTGGACCCCAGTGAGTGATAGAGGCTTAAGTGTCATGAAAAATGATACTTCACCGGAGTCTTTTTCTTCATCCAGTAAATCTGCAGAGAATGTTGAAAAACACTGTTCCAAAAATCTTGAAACAAATGAAAAAAAAAATATGCTGAAACAGACAGGATATTTCTTAGTAGAGATAACGAAGGATTTCTTTTAAAATTGTGCTTTGGTGAAGTTTCACTCATCTGCATACCATGACTCAGAAAGTCCGGTAGACTCTGAACACTTGCTGAACTATCAGACGCACGGAATTCAGGAGACAAATTTAAATGTGGTAGTCAAAACCACAGTATTTTAGCATTCTTTACTTGCAAGATTATTTAAACTGGATTGACTCTTAATTGTTGAAAAACTTATTACTGCTTCTAGTTGCCAAAAAATTGGAGAAATTTGGTAAAAGTTAGGAAATACGATTTTACTTCATTTTAACCCAAAAAGGCATAGGCTTCTAGGGCATCTGCAAGCCAAGTGGCAGGCTGACACATATGCGGGGGCTATTCCTCAGTTGTGTTTCTTTGTGCTCGCTCTTTATGCAGTGTCACTGACTACACAGCTGCTCCAGAGCAAAGTAGAAGCCAATTAAGCGCTCATCAAATGTTTCTAGGGCAGACCTTTCTTTACCTCATTCCAGCAGCATGCTAGCGTGATGTATTAGGGGATAGTAAATATGCTAGGGAACAGCATTACTTGGAAAGAATGCAGCTAGGTTTGTTCTGGTGATGTTGCATTGACCATTTATTGGCACTTACAGATTAATTTTCATTTAATTAATCCAGGTTTTGTTCTTGTGCACTGGACTTTTACAATAACCTCTTCATGTGCTCGATTCAGCAGCCTTTGGGTTCTTAGAGCTCAGGGAAATATGTCAGAAAAGACTCCTAAGGAGTATTTTTGTTCTTTATTTGTCTTTGTATAGTATATGGCAAAAACTTTCTGGCAAAAACGATCTCCTCTTTGAAGGTGGAAACCCACAAATATTTAGTCTGAGACCATAGGGTTGCAATATCCCAAGATTTTACTAGTTTATTTTAACAGTTAGACCAGGAAATTTTTTTTCAACTTCCCCCCCCCTCCCCGCCCCCCTCTGCACCTTTGAAAAACAAGACTCTAGAATTTGCTCTACTTCTCCATTCCCCAGTGGTAGTTCCTATGATAAATTAACTGATCTACATTTTCTCAGCATAGTGGCTATGACTGTGTTAAACACAGTGTCCAGTCTCACAGCCCGACTCTTGGGGATCACTAAATCTGCCATCTCCAAGCAGAAAGTAAAGGCTATTGTTGTCATTTAGTGTGACATTAACATTTTTGCTGAAGTTGCTCCTGTGTGAAAATGTTATCTTTTGGGAATACCCAGGAACAAGTTGGAGAGAGAGAGACGGAAGAATTTATTTGCAAAATGGTTAATCATTGCCGGTTTTGCTTGCCTTTGAGCATTTGCACAAATAATTTGGTAATTAGCAGATTTAATTGCTTTCTGACACTGAGGATTAAGTAGCCTGCCCTGCTCTCCACACTCTGAGCCATTAGTGTGCATGTCACCAAAGTCAATCGAGTCCATTTCAGTACTATTTCTCATCTATTTCCCTTTTATTAAGTGAATACTCCAGGATGCCTAAGAACAGAGCACATATCAAGGGTTCCTAGGGCCTCTTTTTGCCTCTACTGTCTACAGTAGGTAATTTCAGGATAATCACAACCAGTTCTTTTACTTTGGAAGCTATTATTTATAGTAAAACATAATCAACCAACAAAGTTCACAAATTTATCAGTGTTCAATACTCTTTTTCTGACACAGTGGCGATAAATAATAATTACAGAAAGCATGACAGAATCACTTGAGCATAGAATCAGAAATCACATCATGTGGAATTCAGCTACAGTGTTAAAGCCTGTGAACTCATGTGGATTGTTTAACTTTTCTGTAGTTTCTCAAGTCAGGTACAACCATTTCTACCTTCTATTTACCCTAGTATTTACAGCCATTTGCATGTTGTTTTCATCAGTCTTGAAGCCACTGGAAGCTGAAAGAAAAATGCTGGGTTTTAGTCTGCTTTTTCTGAATTTCTGTGGTTAGCTTGTTGATCTGAAATTCCTTACCACGGTGGTTATACCACATATGTGCCTATGTGCCATGCTCTTTCGTATTACCTAACACGTACTGGAGTTGAATATTGACTGGCTAAGTTTCTTACAAACAGTTAACGTCTATATGGTGTCAAATTATAGTATAACAAGGGCTATTTTCCTCATTTGGAAACATATGGAGATACTATCAAAACACAAAGTATTGAAACAAATGCTTTCCACTGGAACAAGACAGTTTAGATAGTAGTTTAATTTAACTCTCCAAAAACCAGTTTGAATTTGCACAAGGGAAAACTGTAAAGGATTTATTATTTCAATGCATGATTTAAAGTGGCAAGGGCAAAAACAACAACAAAAATATTCTTTGCTCACAGACAGAAAGGCAAAATTTGACCATTTTTTTAAAATTTTTTTTTTTTAATCCTCTTTTGTCCAAGGTGGAAAAGTGATTGCACCCTGGGTTTGTTAAGGAGGCTGTGGGTGGTGAAAATTTACAGGGATTTGGAAAGCAAACAAATTAATGGAAGAAAAATCCATCTGGAACTTTTAAATACAAAATCTCCATCTCTAGTTGCAAAAGTCCCCAAATGGTAAACTTCTGGATTCTGGAAGAATATTCAAAAATTTCCTTCTCTTCTTGCTCTAATTTTATGCTCTTGCCAGAATACTGTGGATTGTTTTGTTCAAAGAATGCTCATTTAAACAGGCCCAACTGTATTTTTCACACACTTGCAAATGACCTGGAAAAGGAGGATGAATAGTAGGGTGACTCCGTTTGCTCATTACACTAGATTTTCAGAATAATATAGATGAGGACCATCTTCACAGAATGACAGACTTTATAAAACTCAGTGAGTAATAAAATGAAAAATGAAGTTTAGTGTAGATAGATATCAAATAACATCAAACAAAAATAAGACTTATCTTCATATGTAAAATGATGGGTTCAGAGCTGACCATTACCACTCAGGAGCGAGATCATGGGGTTATGACTCACAGGTCCATAAAAGTATCAGTTTAGTATTTAGCAATTGTGAAAAAGCAATCAAATGTTAGAAATTATTAGAAAAGAAATAGAGTACAAAACATGGTTTAACCACTTCTTGAATTTTGTGTGCATAATATAGGAAATAAAACTCTGATTGTCCTGTTCTTACACTTGTCCCTACGCATCTTTGTTGGCCATCGTGAAGGACAGGATACATAGTTAGATGATGTTTTGATTTGTCCCAGTACCCCCCCATATTTATGATGTTATATTTGGATATTTAGATTAATTCACATACAGAATTATTTAAATTAACCTCAAAGAGCAATCAAGAACAGTGTAGACACAAGTCACTACAGTAGTTAGTAATGTAATAAGAAATAGTGAAACTCATTTTTAAATAGCCAGTAGAAATTTTGGCCCTGTACATGCTGTCTGATTAATGTACTTTGAGTTTAAGTTCATAGATCCCATGTCTTCAAACTAGGCACACTTACAGTATAATGCAACTGTTTTCTAGTTTTCACTTTTGAACAGATGAGTTCAGGTGTATTAACTTATCTGACTGATCCTCGTGACCGTCCACTTTGACTCATCTGTTGGAAAACTTTCATGTTAGAACTTTCAGCTCTGCCAAATGTTGCCCTCACTATAGGAACAGCAGCATGTGGCCACTGTCCCACCAGTAAAGATGGAGGTTGCTGGCTAGAGTTTGCCTGGTAGGTTCCAGGAGTTTGGATTTTGACAGTTCTTTACCAATGTCTGGGCTCTCCTAAATTTAAGCCAGTTTTCAAGCTAATATTGCAGTGTAAATAATTGGATAATACAGACTTCTGTGCAAGCTTGACTATGAGTTAACATGATAGCAAGGGCACATTCTTTATAACCAGTAACAAGATTGCTTTTACATTGCCGATCTCATGCTTTAAACCATAAATATAAAACTGGAGTTATGTCCCAAAGAAGCACACCATTGTTAATAGATGTGTTATGAATATAGAAGCTTTTATCTTTCATGTTAGACATTGTCAAAGGCAGGTCGTAGGCATGACAGATACATGGTCTGATTCAGGATATTCTTCTCTGTGAAATATTAAGACACACTCCTTCTCTATCCCACGCACCCACCTGCAATCGTCCCTGAGAGGGAGGAATAGCAAAACTGTAATAAAATTACCATGCAGAGCATTAGGAGATTCAGCTGATGTTAGTAAACAATAGTTTGTTTTATTTCCACTTATTTCGTACACTAACGAGTTTAAGGATGTTGATTTTGTCAATAAGCAGATGATTTGATATTATGTCTTTGATGTGAACAACCATTTTTGGTTTGCTCTCAAAGTCATAATATCACAAGAACTCAAAGATAAAATTTCAACCTTTTACGTGCAATTGGGTGTATAATTCCTCCATTATTATTCTGATTATTATTGTTATTCTATTAGCTTCTTCACCTTGAGCTAATATGACATTTCAAGTATTAGGGGAAATCAATGGGGCAAAAATTTCTCATGTTACCACAAACAATTGCTGTTGATTTAGGTACAAAGACTAAATATCAGATAGATAGTATGGACAAAGAGATTAAAGGAAAGAAAATTCATCTGTTATTGGGCATCTGCAAAGTTATTTGTAAAAATGGGTGTGGTCTGTAGGGAAGAAAAAAGCTTGTTTATTGAGTGCATGTAACCTGAATAAAACTTACTTTCAGCATAATTAGCTGTACCCCGCATCTGATACTGGCTGCATACTTCAGACTTGACCAAAGCTTTATATTGTCTTCCACTTCAATATTTGCTGCCTGATTGTACATGTACATGTAAGTGTACGCTTCTGTACCTCAAATCCTTCTGTTAATTTGATTTTGTAACTCTTGTCACCTATTGACAGGAGGCATAGTATGCTACAAATAATATGCACATTCTGATGAGGAAGATAACCAGCCCTTTTGTTTGAGGAGAGAAGAAGATACCGGGGAAGGAAACTCCTCGATCAGACTATTTTTCCAGTGCCCCTCGAGGAAATTATGTAATTATACTAAAGAACATAAGAGTTAAGGAGGCTGAGGGTTGTAAGGCAGTTGAAATTGCAGTTGGGAATTACTTTTGGAGGTCCCTTTGTTGTTGTATTTTTTGTTTTATCAGAATAAATTCTCTGAGGACCTTACATCATCTGAGACTTCTGGTTTATATTTAGTTCAGAAAAATAAGATTAAGCAGCATTTCAAATGTCATTTTCAGACTGTAGGTTTCCTACAAACTCTAAAAGTGTCAGAATAGCTGGAACAAATTTGGGTGAGTTTCAAAATGTCCTGGATAACTATGTCAGTAGCCTGGAATTAGAGAGTAGGGAAGCCAAGCAGCTGGGATCCCTTTCTAGGGAAGGGGGCATTGACAAAGCGATTGGACAAGGGGCACAAGCCCTCAGCCTCTGCAGGCGACTCCTGGCAGGTGTGAAGGAAAGGTATCCCTTCAAGGAAAATTGTTATATGTCACCCAGGCAAGTGGACCACCATGGAGAGAGGTAACCAGTACCTGAGGGAATTAGCTGTGCTGGAAGTGATTTATGATGACCTGAACAACGAGCAGCTACCCAAAGATCCAGATGAAGTCAAGTGCACCTGACCCATGTGGTGGAAGATTGTACGGAGCGTACTATCATCGTATGCAAACTCATTGGCAGTAATGACCTGGAAAGATGGAGAGGAACAAACGGTATTGGCTGCCCAACTCTGGCAATATGAAGAAAGTCTCTCTTCCTCCCTACGGGCCTGCATCTCGTCTGTGCAGAAACTGCTGGACATGCTAGCTGAGAAA